>NW_027284981.1:0-300000 GCF_040894005.1 Engystomops pustulosus
CATCTACCCTCCATATAGATTGTGACCTCACCTCGTGTCTCCATCTACCCTCCATATAGATTGTGTCCTCACCTCGTGCCTCCAGCTCCCCTCCATATAGATTGTGTCCTCACCTCGTGTCTCCATCTACCCTCCATATAGATTGTGTCCTCCCCTCGTGTCTCCATCTACCCTCCATATAGATTGTGTCCTCACCTCGTGTCTCCATCTCCCCTCCATATAGATTGTGTCCTCACCTCGTGTCTCCATCTCCCCTCCATATAGATTGTGTCCTCGCCTCGCGCCTCCATCTACCCTCCATATAGATTGTGTCCTCACCTCGTGTCTCCATCTACCCTCCATATAGATTGTGTCCTCACCTCGTGTCTCCATCTACCCTCCATATAGATTGTGACCTCACCTCGTGTCTCCATCTACCCTCCATATAGATTGTGTCCTCACCTCGTGCCTCCAGCTCCCCTCCATATAGATTGTGTCCTCACCTCGTGTCTCCATCTA
This sequence comes from Engystomops pustulosus, assembly GCF_040894005.1. NCBI lineage: Eukaryota > Metazoa > Chordata > Amphibia > Anura > Leptodactylidae > Engystomops > Engystomops pustulosus. The sequence goes on from NW_027284981.1 coordinate 499, forward strand.
CCCTCCATATAGATTGTGTCCTCCCCTCGTGTCTCCATCTACCCTCCATATAGATTGTGTCCTCCCCTCGTGTCTCCATCTACCCTCCATATAGATTGTGTCCTCACCTCGTGTCTCCATCTCCCCTCCATATAGATTGTGTCCTCACCTCGTGTCTCCATCTCCCCTACATATAGATTGTGTCCTCACCTCGTGTCTCCATCTCCCCTCCATATAGATTGTGTCCTCACCTCGTGTCTCCATCTACCCTCCATATAGATTGTGTCCTCACCTCGTGTCTCCATCTACCCTCCATATAGATTGTGTCCTCCCCTCGTGTCTCCATCTACCCTCCATATAGATTGTGTCCTCACCTCGTGTCTCCATCTACCCTCCATATAGATTGTGTCCTCACCTCGTGTCTCCATCTACCCTCCATATAGATTGTGTCCTCCCCTGTCCTCCCTCGTGTCTCCATCTACCCTCAAGTGATACCGTGTGATTGTCCTCCCCTCGTGTCTCCATCTACCCTCCATATAGATTGTGTCCTCCCCTCGTGTCTCCATCTACCCTCCATATAGATTGTGTCCTCCCCTCGTGTCTCCATCTACCCTCCATATAGATTGTGACCTCACCTCGTGCCTCCAGCTACCCTCCATATAGATTGTGACCTCACCTCGTGCCTCCAGCTCCCCTCCATATAGATTGTGCTCCCTCACCTCGTGTCTCCATCTCCCCTCCATACAGATTGTGTCCTCACCTCGTGCCTCCATATAGATTGTGTCCTCCCCTCGTGCCTCCAGCTCCCCTCCATACAGATTGTGTCCTCACCTCGTGTCTCCATCTACCCTCCATATAGATTGTGTCCTCACCTCCTGTCTCCATCTCCCCTTCATATAGATTGTGTCCTCGCCTCGCGCCTCCAGCTCCCCTCCATATAGATTGTGTCCTCGCCTCGCGCCTCCAGCTCCCCTCCATATAGATTGTGACCTCACCTCGTGCCTCCAGCTCCCCTCCATACAGATTGTGAACCCACGCGGGCAGGGTCCTACCTCCCTTGTTTCAGGTCTCAGTAGTTTTTGTATGTTGCATTTGTTCTTGTCTTATTGTATGTGAGCCCCTTATCTGTAAGGCGCCATTATTCCCCTGCTGCTGTAGAATCATTACATAACGATAATCTCACCCTGTCCCGTAGCACTGAGAGATGTGTAATACTTACAGAATCACCATAAATATGAATAGATCCAACATTGTGGCCCCCACAGCAGTAAGAGAGAAGAAGCCAAACTGCCATAAACCACTGAGTACCACACGTTCATTCTGACAAAACAGTCCGGGCACCCAACGGGCAACATGAGGGCTGACTGAGAGCAGGGAGCCTAGGAATTGCAGGTAGAAAAAAAATTATCCTGTGTGTGTGTGGGAGGATCATGTACCATTCCCCTGGTGTGTGTGGGAGGATCATGTACCATTCTCCTGTGTGTGTGTGGGGGGGGAGGATCATGTACCATTCTCCTGTGTGTGTGTGGGAGGATCATGTACCATTCCCCTGTGTGTGTGTGGGAGGATCATGTACCGTTTCCCTGTGTGTGTGTGTGTGGGAGGATCATGCACCATTCTCCTGTGTGTGTGTGGGAGGATCATGTACCATTCCCCTGTGTGTGTGTGTGTGGGAGGATCATGTACCATTCCCCTGTGTGTGTGTGGGAGGATCATGTACCGTTTCCCTGTGTGTGTGTGTGGGAGGATCATGTACCGTTTCCCTGTGTGTGTGTGTGGGAGGATCATGTACCATTCTCCTGTGTGTGTGTGTGGGAGGATCATGTACCATTCTCCTGTGTGTGTGTGTGGGAGGATCATGTACCATTCTCCTGTGTGTGTGTGGGAGGATCATGTACCATTCTCCTGTGTGTGTGTGTGGGAGGATCATGTACCATTCTCCTGTGTTGTGTGTGTGGGAGGATCATGTACCATTCTCCTGTGTGTGTGTGTGGGAGGATCATGTACCATTCTCGTGTGTGTGTGTGTGTGTGTGTGTGTGTGTGTGTGTGTGTGTGTGTGGAGGATCATGTACCATTCTCCTGTGTGTGTGGGGGGGGGGGGGAGGATCATGTACCATTCTCCTGTGTGTGTGTGTGGGAGGATCATGTACCGTTTCCCTGTGTGTGTGGGAGGATCATGTACCGTTTCCCTGTGTGTGTGGGAGGATCATGTACCGTTTCCCTGTGTGTGTGGGAGGATCATGTACCGTTTCCCTGTGTCTGTGGGAGGATCATGTACCATTCCCCTGTGTGTGTGTGTGTGTGGGAGGATCATGTACCATTCCCGTGTGTGTGTGTGTGTGTGTGTGTGTGGGAGGATCATGTACCATTCTCCTGTGTGTGTGTGGTGTGTGGGGGGGATCATGTACCATTCTCCTGTGTGTGTGTGTGTGGGGGGGGGGGGGGGGGGGATCATGTACCATTCCCCTGTGTGTGTGTGGGAGGATCATGTACCATTCCCCTGTGTGTGTGTGGGAGGATCATGTACCATTCTCCTGTGTGTGTGTGGGAGGATCATGTACCATTCTCCTGTGTGTGTGTGGGAGGATCATGTACCATTCTCCTGTGTGTGTGTGGGAGGATCATGTACCGTTTCCCTGTGTGTGTGGAAGGATCATGTACCGTTTCCCTGTGTGTGTGGGAGGATCATGTACCATTCTCCTGTGTGTGTGTGTGTGTGGGAGGATCATGTACCATTCTCCTGTGTGTGTGTGGGAGGATCATGTACCATTCTCCTGTGTGTGTGGGAGGATCATGTACCATTCTCCTGTGTGTGTGTGTGTGTGTGTGTGGGTGGGGGGGATCATGTACCATTCCCCTGTGTGTATGTAGGGGCGGGGAGGATCATGTAGTATTCATTCTCCTGTGTGTGTGTGTGTGTGTGTGTGTGTGTGTGGGAGGATCATGTACCATTTCCCTGTGTGTGTGTGGGAGGATCATGTACCATTCCCCTGTGTGTGTGTAGGAGGATCATGTACCATTCCCCTGTGTGTGTGTGTGGGGGGGGGGGGGGAACGTGTACCATTCCCCTGTGTGTGTGTGTGTGGGGGGGGGGGGGATCATGTACCATTCCCCTGTGTGTGTGTGTGTGTGTGTGGGAGGATCATGTACCATTCCCGTGGTGTGTGTGTGTGTGGGAGGATCATGTACCATTCTCCTGTGTGTGTGTGTGTGTGTGGGGGGATCATGTACCATTCTCCTGTGTGTGTGTGTGTGTGTGTGGGGGGGGGGGATCATGTACCATTCCCCTGTGTGTGTGTGGGAGGATCATGTACCATTCCCCTGTGTGTGTGTGGGAGGATCATGTACCATTCTCCTGTGTGTGTGTGGGAGGATCATGTACCATTCTCCTGTGTGTGTGTGGGAGATCATGTACCATTCTCCTGTGTGTGTGTGGGAGGATCATGTACCGTTTCCCTGTGTGTGTGGAAGGATCATGTACCGTTTCCCTGTGTGTGTGGGAGGATCATGTACCATTCTCCTGTGTGTGTGTGTGTGTGGGAGGATCATGTACCATTCTCCTGTGTGTGTGTGGGAGGATCATGTACCATTCTCCTGTGTGTGTGTGGGAGGATCATGTACCATTCTCCTGTGTGTGTGTGTGTGTGTGGGTGGGGGGGGATCATGTACCATTCCCCTGTGTGTGTGTGGGGAGGATCATGTACCATTCCCCTGTGTGTGTGTAGGAGGATCATGTACCATTCCCCTGTGTGTGTGTGTGTGGGGGGGGGGGGGGGGGGGACGTGTACCATTCCCCTGTGTGTGTGTGTGTGGGGGGGGGGGGATCATGTACCATTCCCCTGTGTGGGGGGGGGGGGGGATCATGTACCATTCCCCTGTGTGTGTGTGTGTGTGAGGATCATGTACCATTCTCCTGTGTTGTGTGGGGGGGGGGGATCATGTACCATTCTCCTTTGTGTGTGTGGGGGGGGATCATGTACCATCCCCTGTGTGTGTGTGTGTGTGAGGATTATGTACCATTCCCATGTGTGTGTGTGGGGGGGGGGGATCATGTACCATCCCCTGTGTGTGTGTGTGTGTGTGTGTGGGAGGATTATGTACCATTCCCCTGTGTGTGTGTGTGTGTGTGTGTGGGAGGATCATGTACCATTCTCCTGTGTGTGTGTGTGTGTGTGTGGGGGAGGATCATGTACCATTCTCCTGTGTGTGTGTGTGGGAGGATCATGTACCATTCCGCTGTGTGTGTGTGTGTGGGGGAGGATCATGTACCATTCCCCTGTGTGTGTGTGTGGGAGGATCATGTACCATTCCGCTGTGTGTGTGTGTGTGGGGGAGGATCATGTACCATTCCCCTGTGTGTGTGTGTGGGAGGATCATGTACCATTCCCCTGTGTGTGTGTGGGGGGGGGGGGCATCATGGACCATTCCCTGTGTGTGTGTGGGAGGATCATGTACCATTCCCCTGTGTGTGTGTGTGTGGGGGGGGGGGATCATGTACCATTCCCCTGTGTGTGTGTGGGGGGGAGGATCATGTACCATTCCCCTGTGTGTGTGTGTGTGGAGGATCATGTACCATTCCCCTGTGTGTGTGGGAGGATCATGTACCATTCTCCCTGTGTGTGTGTGTGTGGGAGGATCATGTACCATTCTCCTGTGTGTGTGAGGGGGGGAGGATCATGTACCATTCCGCTGTGGGGGGGGGGATCATGTACCATTCCCCTGGTGTGTGTGGGAGGATCATGTACCATTCCCTTGTGTGTGTGTGTGGGGGGGAGGATCATGTACCATTCCCTGTGTGTGTGTGGGGGGAGGATCATGTACCATTCCCCTGTGTGTGTGTGTGTGTTGTGTGTGTGTGTGTGTGTGTGTGTGTGTGGGGGGGGGGCAGGATCATGTACCATTCCCCTGTGTGTGTGTGTGTGTGTGTGTGTGTGTGTGTGTGTGTGGGAGGATCATGTACCATTCCCCTGTGTGTGTGTGTGTGGGAGGATCATGTACCATTCCCCTGTGTGTGTGGGAGGATCATGTACCATTCTCCTGTGTGTGTGTGTGTGTGTGGGAGGATCATGTACCATTCTCCTGTGTGTGTGGAGGGGGGGAGGATCATGTACCATTCCGCTGTGGGGGGGGGGGGATCATGTACCATTCCCCTGTGTGTGTGGGAGGATCATGTACCATTCTCCTGTGTGTGTGTGTGTGGGGGAGGATCATGTACCATTCTCCTGTGTGTGTGTGGGGGGGGGGGGGAGGATCATGTACCATTCTCCTGTGTGTGTGTGGGGGGGGGATCATGTACCATTCTCCTGTGTGTGTGTGTGGTGGGGGGGTAGGATCATGTACCATTCTCCTGTGTGTGTGTGGGGGGGGATCATGTACCATTCTCCTGTGTGTGTGTGTGGGGGGGGGGGAGGATCATGTACCATTCTCCTGTGTGTGTGTGGGGGAGGTCATGTACTATTCCCTGTGTGTGTGTGGGGGGGGGATCATGTACTATTCCCCTGTGTGTGTGTGGATCATGTACCATTCCCCTGTGTGTGTGTGTGTGGAGGATCATGTACCATTCCCCTGTGTGTGTGGGGGAGGATCATGTACCATTCTCCTGTGTGTGTGTGTGGGGGAGGATCATGTACCATTCCCCTGTGTGTGTGGGGGAGGATCATGTACCATTCTCCTGTGTGTGTGTGTGGGGGAGGATCATGTACCATTCCCCTGTGTGTGTGGGGGAGGATCATGTACTATTCCCCTGTGTGTGTGTGTGGGGGGGGGATCATGTACTATTCCCCTGTGTGTGTGGGGCAGGATATGTACCATTCTCCTGTGTGTGTGTGTGTGTGGGGGAGGATCATGTACCATTCCCCTGTGTGTGTGGGGGAGGATCATGTACTATTCCCCTGTGTGTGTGTGTGGGGGGGGGGATCATGTACTATTCCCAGGGGCGCACCAGCCATGAGGCGAGTTGAGACTTTCGCCTCAGGGCGGTGCGCCTCCTGCTGGTGGAGAGGCGGCATTTTGCACGCTGTCAGGCTGCGCCGCTACTACTTACAATAGTACTTGCATCATTCAGATGCAAGTACCATTGCTGACAGCACCGCGCAGGACTTCCTGTGCGGTGCTGCTGTGACATAGGAAGTGCTTACTAGCGCTTCCTATGTCACTAGTGCACGAGCAGCCTGGAGGAGCCAGGGGAGGAGGAGCTAGGGAGCGCCACATTCAAACCTGTGGCTGGTCTCCCTGGAGGTGCAGGCCCCGGCAGAGCTGACAGGAGAAGCCCCGCCCCCAACCCCGCCTCCTGCACAGAGGAGACAGCTCCATAGGCCTCCCTGATGTATCCACTGCCTGACCTGGACCTGCTGCTGTATACCAGGTAAGTGTAATGTATATGTGTGTGTGTTCTCTGTTTATATGTGTTTTGTCATGTGTATATGTGTGTAAAACATGTCATGTGTGTGTATATAGAGGTATAACATGTAAACATGTAACAGGTATGACATGTAATAACCGTATATATAGGTGTAATCCGTATGTATGTAGAGGTATGACATGTAATAGCTGTATATATAGGTGTAATACGTATGTATGTAGAGGTATGACATGTAATAACCGTATATATAGGTGTAATCCGTATGTATGTAGAGGTATGACATGTAATAGCTGTATATATAGGTGTAATACGTATGTATGTAGAGGTATGACATGTAATAGCTGTATATATAGGTGTAATACGTATGTATGTAGAGGTATGACATGTAATAGCTGTATATATAGGTGTAATACGTATGTATGTAGAGGTATGACATGTAATAGCTGTATATATAGGTGTAATCCGTATGTATGTAGAGGTATGACATGTAATAGCTGTATATATATATAGATGTAATGCATGTATATATAGAGGTATGACATGTAATAGCTGTATATATAGGTGTAATCCGTATGTATGTAGAGGTATGACATGTAATAGCTGTATATATAGGTGTAATGTGTGTGTATATAGAGGTATGACATGTAATAGCTGTATATATATAGATGTAATGCATGTATATATAGAGGTATGACATGTAATAGCTGTATATATAGGTGTAATCCGTATGTATGTAGAGGTATGACATGTAATAGCTGTATATATATAGATGTAATGCATGTATATATAGAGGTATGACATGTAATAGCTGTATATATAGGTGTAATCCGTATGTATGTAGATGTATGACATGTAATAGCTGTATATATATAGATGTAATGCATGTATATATAGAGGTATGACATGTAATAGCTGTGTGTGTATGTATATATATATATATATATGTAATGCTTGTGTATATAGAGGTTTAACATGTAATAGCTGTATATATAGGTGTAATGTGTATGACATGTAATAGCTGTATATATATAGGTGTAATGCGTGTGTATATAGAAGTATGACTTGTAATAGCTGTATATATAGGTGTAATGTATTATATATGTGTGTATATAGGGGTATAACATGTAATAGGTGTGTGTATATATAGGTGCCACGTATGTGTATATGCACGTATACCATGTGAAGGGTGTAGATATAGGTGTAATGCGTGTATACTGTATATACAGGTATAACATGAAATAGGTTTATGTATATGTGTGTGTAATTTGTGATGTGTGTGCAATATATATATGTATACAGTAATTGCTTTCTTTTGGGGGGAGCTGTATACAGTCATTGCTGGCGTGGGGGGTATATTACTGTTCCCTGTCTGGACTACATTCAATGGGGGCCCTGGCTGTATATGTTTTCTACTACATGACGGTACTCTATGAGTTTTATACTACATGGCTGTACACTGTATGTATTTTCACACCAAACCAATATGATGGATCTGGTCCTGACATTCCCTTATAAATGGCGGGGGGGGGAGGGGGGGGCGTCTCTATGGCTCGCCTCAGGCAGCAGACAGGCTTGGTACACCCCTGACTATTCCCCTGTGTGTGTGTGTGTGTGTGTGGGGGGGGGGGGAGAGGATCATGTACCATTCCCCTGTGTGTGGGGGGGAGGATCATGTACCATTCCCCTGTGTGTGTGTGGGGGGGAGGGGGGGGGGAGAGAGGATCATGTACCATTCCCCTGTGTGTGGGGGGGAGGATCATGCACCATTCCCCTGTGTGTGTGGGGGGGGGGAGGATCATGTACCATTCCCCTGTGTGTGTGTGTGTGTGGGGGGGGGGAGGATCATGTACCATTCCCCTGTGTGTGGGGGGGGGGGGGGGGATCATGTACCATTCTCCTGTGTGTGTGTGGGGGGGGATCATGTACCATTCTCCTGTGTGTGTGTGTGGGGGAGGTCATGTACTATTCCCCTGTGTGTGTGTGTGTGTGTGTGGGGGGGGGGATCATGTACCATTCTCCTGTGTGTGTGTGTGTGTGGGGGGGATCATGTACCATTCTCCTGTGTGTGTGTGGGGGAGAATCATGTACCATTCTCCTGTGTGTGGGTGTGGGGGGGGGGAGGATCATGTACCATTCCCCTGTGTGTGTGTGTGGGGGGGAGGATCATGTACCATTCCCCTGTGTGTGTGTGTGTGTGGGGGAGGATCATGTACCATTCCCCTGTGTGTGTGTGTGTGGGGGGGGGATCATGTACCATTCTCCTGTGTGTGTGTGTGGGGGGGGATCATGTACCATTCTCCTGTGTGTGTGGGGGGGGGGAGAATCATGTACCATTCTCCTGTGTGTGGGGGAGGTCATGTACCTTTCCCCTGTGTGTGTGTGTGTGTGGGAGGATCATGTACCATTCCCCTGTGTGTGTGTGTGGGAGGATCATGTACCATTCCCCTGTGTGTGTGTGTGTGTGGGAGGATCATGTACCATTCCCCTGTGTGTGTGTGGGAGGATCATGTACTATTCCCCTGTGTGTGTGTGTGTGTGTGTGTGTGTGTGGGGGGGGGTCATGTACTATTCCCCTGTGTGTGTGTGTGGGAGGATCATGTACCATTCCCCTGTGTGTGTGGGGGGGGGGGGGAGATCATGTACTATTCCCCTGTGTGTGTGGGGGGGGGATCATGTACTATTCCCCTGTGTGTGTGTGTGGGAGGATCATGTACCATTCCCCTGTGTGTGTGTGTGGGAGGATCATGTACCATTCCCCTGTGTGTGTGTGGGGGAGGATCATGTACCATTCCCCTGTGTGTGTGTGTGTGTGGGAGGATCATGTACCATTCCCGTGTGTGTGTGTGTGTGTGGGAGGATCATGTACCATTCCCCTGTGTGTGTGTGTGTGTGGGAGGATCATGTACCATTCCCCTGTGTGTGTGGGGGGGGGGGGAGATCATGTACTATTCCCCTGTGTGTGTGGGGGGGGGATCATGTACTATTCCCCTGTGTGTGTGTGTGGGAGGATCATGTACCATTCCCCTGTGTGTGTGTGTGGGAGGATCATGTACCATTCCCCTGTGTGTGTGTGTGTGTGGGAGGATCATGTACCATTCCCGTGTGTGTGTGGGGGGGAGGATCATGTACCATTCCCCTCTGTGTGTGTGTGGGAGGATCATGTACCATTCCCCTGTGTGTGTGTGTGTGTGTGTGTGTGTGTGTGAGGATCATGTACCATTCCCCTGTGTGTGTGTGTGTGTGTGGGAGGATCATGTACTATTCCCCTGTGTGTGTGTGTGGGGGGGGATCATGTACCATTCTCCTGTGTGTGGGGGAGGTCATGTACCTTTCCCCTGTGTGTGTGTGTGTGGGAGGATCATGTACCATTCCCCTGTGTGTGTGTGTGTGTGTGTGTGAGGATCATGTACCATTCCCCTGTGTGTGTGTGTGTGTGTGTGTGTGTGGGAGGATCATGTACCATTCCCGTGTGTGTGTGTGTGTTGTGTGTGTGTGTGTGTGGGAGGATCATGTACCATTCCCCTGTGTGTGTGTGGGAGGATCATGTACTATTCCCCTGTGTGTGTGTATGTGTGTGTGTGTGTGTGGGGGGGGGGGGGTCATGTACTATTCCCCTGTGTGTGTGTGTGGGAGGATCATGTACCATTCCCCTGTGTGTGTGTGTGGGGGGGGGGGGGAGATCATGTACTATTCCCCTGTGTGTGTGGGGGGGGGATCATGTACTATTCCCCTGTGTGTGTGTGTGGGAGGATCATGTACCATTCCCCTGTGTGTGTGTGTGGGAGGATCATGTACCATTCCCCTGTGTGTGTGTGTGTGTGGGAGGATCATGTACCATTCCCCTGTGTGTGTGTGTGTGTGTGGGAGGATCATGTACCATTCCCCTGTGTGTGTGTGTGTGGGGGGGGGGGGAGGATCATGTACCATTCTCCTGTGTGTGTGTGTGGGAGGATCATGTACCATTCCCCTGTGTGTGTGTGTGAGGATCATGTACCATTCCCCTGTGTGTGTGTGTGTGTGTGTGTGGGAGGATCATGTACTATTCCCCTGTGTGTGTGTGTGGGGGGGGATCATGTACTATTCCCCTGTGTGTGGGGGGGGGGGATCATGTACTATTCCCCTGTGTGTGTGTGGGGGGGGATCATGTACTATTCCCCTGTGTGTGTGTGTGGGGGGGGGGATCATGTACTATTCCCCTGTGTGTGTGTGTGTGGGGGGGGGATCATGTACTATTCCCCTGTGTGTGTGTGGGGGGGGGATCATGTACTATTCCCCTGTGTGTGTGTGGGGGAGGATCATGTACTATTCCCCTGTGTGTGTGTGTGTGGGGGATCATGTACTATTCCCCTGTGTGTGTGTGGGGGGGGATCATGTACTATTCCCCTGTGTGTGGGGGAGGATCATGTACTATTCCCCTGTGTGTGTGTGTGTGTGTGTGGGGGATCATGTACTATTCCCCTGTGTGTGTGTGTGTGTGTGTGTGTGTGTGTGTGAGGATCATGCAGGATTAGAGACTGGGATCGGCACCACTAAAGTAAAAAGCATACAATGGCGGCCAAAGCTGTACCAAAAACTACTAAAATTATAAATGAACACAGATGTACGCTATATGACCAAAGATATACAATTTTATTAATAATGCAAAAAGAGCACAGCAAGAACAAACAACAATAAAAACCATTAAAAAGTGTGCAAAGCACACAAATTCAACAGGCAGAGCAGCCCAGCATATGATAGTGCTGGTGGCTCTGCACACCACCAGCTCCCCCCTACCTGCAGAGAACCCCTTCCTCTGCACAAGTGTAAGGCAATGTACGATGATGAATCAGTTGGAAAAAACCTTGCTATGTCCCAAAACCAAGGTGCGGTTTGACTAAGTGTAAAGATGGCAAAGTCCTGTCGTAGAATGCGGTGGGGGGAAGGAGAAGAGCTGGGGAGAAGACCCCACGCGTATCGCTAGTCGCCTAGCTTCCTCAGGAGTCTGTGGGGTCTTCTCCCCAGCTCTTCTCCTTCCCCCCACCGCATTCTACGACAGGACTTTGCCATCTTTACAGGTAAAACCGAGCGTGGACCCTGGGCTAGCGCCCATCACACTTTTTTTTTCAGTATTTTGGGTTTTTTTCCCCCCAGACGTTGTACATTTGTAAACTTAGTCAAACCGCACCTTGGTTTTGGGACATAGCAAGGTTTTTTCCAACTGATTCATCATCGTACATTGCCTTACACTTGTGCAGAGGAAGGGGTTCTCTGCAGGTAGGGGGGAGCTGGTGGTGTGCAGAGCCATATAGCGTATAGCGTACATCTGTGTTCATTTATAATTGTGGGAGGATCATGTACCATTCCCCTGTGTGTGTGGGGTGGAGGGGGAGGATTATGTACCATTCCCCTGTGTGTGTGGGGGAGGATCATGTACCATTCCCCTGTGTGTGTGTGTGTGTGTGGGAGGATCATGTACTATTCCCCTGTGTGTGTGGGGGAGGATCATGTACCATTCCCCTGTGTGTGTGTGCGTGTGTGGGAGGATCATGTACCATTCCCCTGTGTGTGTGTGCGTGTGTGGGAGGATCATGTACCATTCTCCTGTGTGTGTGTGTGTGTCTGTGGGAGGATCATGTACCATTCTCCTGTGTGTGTGTGTGTGTGTGTGTGTGTGTGTGTGTGTGTGTGTGTGGGAGGATCATGTACCATTCCGCTGTGTGTGTGGGGGAGGATCATGTACCATTCCCCTGTGTGTGTGTGTGTGCGTGTGTGTGGTGGGGGAGGATCATGTACCATTCCCCTGTGTGTGTGTGTGTGCGTGTGTGTGTGTGGGAGGATCATGTACCATTCCCCTATGTGTGTGTGTGTGTGTGTGTGTGTGTGTGTGTGGGAGGATCATGTACCATTCCCCTGTGTGTGTGGGGCAGGATCATGTACCATTCTCCTGTGTGTGTGTGTGTGTGTGTGTGTGCGCGTGTGTGTGTGCGCGTGTGTGTGTGTGTGTGGGAGGATCATGTACCATTCCCCTGTGTGTGTGGGGCAGGATCATGTACCATTCTCCTGTGTGTGTGTGTGTGGGGCAGGATCATGTACCATTCCCCTGTGTGTGTGTGTGTGTGGGGCAGGATCATGTACCATTCCCCTGTGTGTGTGTGTGTGTGGGGCAGGATCATGTACCATTCCCCTGTGTGTGTGTGTGTGGGGCAGGATCATGTACCATTCCCCTGTGTGTGTGTGTGTGGGAGGATCATGTACCATTCCCCTGTGTGTGTGGGGCAGGATCATGTACCATTCTCCTGTGTGTGTGTGTGTGTGTGTGTGTGGGGCAGGATCATGTACCATTCCCCTGTGTGTGTGTGTGTGTGTGTGTGTGGGAGGATCATGTACCATTCCCCTGTGTGTGTGGGGCAGGATCATGTACCATTCTCCTGTGTGTGTGTGTGTGTGTGTGTGTGTGTGGGGCAGGATCATGTACCATTCTCCTGTGTGTGTGTGTGTGTGTGTGTGTGTGTGTGTGTGGGGCAGGATCATGTACCATTCCCCTGTGTGTGTGTGTGTGTGTGTGTGTGTGTGTGGGAGGATCATGTACCATTCCCCTGTGTGTGTGTGTGTGGGAGGATCATGTACCATTCCCCTGTGTGTGTGTGTGTGTGTGTGTGGGGCAGGATCATGTACCATTCCCCTGTGTGTGTGTGTGTGTGTGTGTGGGAGGATCATGTACCATTCCCCTGTGTGTGTGGGGCAGGATCATGTACCATTCTCCTGTGTGTGTGTGTGTGTGTGTGTGTGTGTGTGTGTGTGGGGCAGGATCATGTACCATTCTCCTGTGTGTGTGTGTGTGTGTGTGTGTGTGTGTGTGTGTGTGTGGGGGGGCAGGATCATGTACCATTCCCCTGTGTGTGTGTGTGTGTGTGGGAGGATCATGTACCATTCCCCTGTGTGTGTGTGTGTGGGAGGATCATGTACCATTCCCCTGTGTGTGTGTGTGGGGCAGGATCATGTACCATTCCCCTGTGTGTGTGTGTGTGTGTGTGGGAGGATCATGTACCATTCCCCTGTGTGTGTGGGGCAGGATCATGTACCATTCTCCTGTGTGTGTGTGTGTGTGTGTGTGTGTGTGTGTGTGTGGGGCAGGATCATGTACCATTCTCCTGTGTGTGTGTGTGTGTGTGTGTGTGTGTGTGTGTGTGTGGGGGGGCAGGATCATGTACCATTCCCCTGTGTGTGTGTGTGTGTGTGGGAGGATCATGTACCATTCCCCTGTGTGTGTGTGTGTGGGAGGATCATGTACCATTCCCCTGTGTGTGTGTGTGGGGCAGGATCATGTACCATTCCCCTGTGTGTGTGTGTGTGTGTGTGGGAGGATCATGTACCATTCCCCTGTGTGTGTGGGGCAGGATCATGTACCATTCCCCTGTGTGTGTGGGAGGATCATGTACCATTCCCGTGTGTGTGTGGGAGGATCATGTACCATTCCCGTGTGTGTGTGTGTGTGTGGGAGGATCATGTACCATTCCCCTCTGTGTGTGTGTGGGAGGATCATGTACCATTCCCCTGTGTGTGTGTGTGTGTGTGTGTGTGTGTGTGTGTGTGGGAGGATCATGTACCATTCCCCTGTGTGTGTGTGTGTGTGTGTGTGTGGGAGGATCATGTACCATTCCCCTGTGTGTGTGTGTGTGTGTGTGTGTGTGTGTGGGAGGATCATGTACTATTCCCCTGTGTGTGTGGGGGGGGGGGATCATGTACCATTCCCCTGTGTGTGTGGGGCAGGATTATGTATAATGTTGATTTGGGTGATAGAGAAGGTTTGCATTCAATTTACCTGGAAAATGTCTTCTGTGCTGAATGCTCCAATCAGCTGGAGAATGGAATCGATGATAATCACCTGGGGCCAAGTACACAACATGATGGAAGAGCCGATTAGAAGGGCGTATACCCAACTGCTGCAGATATGGAAGCCCTTAAAGAAACATCGCACATAGTTATGGAGGAAGCTTTGTGATGATTGGAGGGTCCACACATGACAGACCACACGGGGCTCTCACAGATTTCTAAAATTAGAGGAACTTTGGTGTATACCTATGTTCTCTGATCCCCGCCAGTCTTGGGGTCCCAGGAAATTCTCCAATGAATATGTGAGACCTTTAACTTGCTCAATCTGCGAACCACGAGTTCTGCCACAATGTAGGACCCGACCATCACAGGGACTGACCTAGAGACATGGAGAAGCAGGAGAAGCATGGCCATTACATCCAGGTGATGCTCCGAGCACGATAATCCAGTTTATCTACAGACACAAATTCTCTCACTTTATCTGATAAATACTTGGAGCAGAAGGAAAGACCAGGAAAGAAGAAGTAAATGGAACTGGAGAAGCCGCCATCCTGACAGGTCCAGACGCGGGGACGCCACCACCTGATACTCACTAGATTCTGCTGAGAAATGGTACGAGCTGTCGGCTTTAAGGGACGTCTGAAGAGTTCCCCCAAATTTCTGTATCTGTTCAGATCTTCTTCCTCAGCCTCTTCCATGTTGACAGAGAAGGCCCACACATACATGGACAGGAGGGGTCGGCGCAGCCAGTGAGGCAGGCTAACCTCATTCAGCAGACCCCAAAGGCGAGACAGCAGGCGAGTGGGGGCTCTAGCATAGACCGCCTGCGAGGGAGAAGAAGACGCAGTCAGGAGACCATCATCTGAGAACCAACCGCACAAGAGGTCACCATTGTCCACCCACCCTGCTGACTCGGGTGCTCGGCTGTAATCCAGCCTTTGCCAGGGGTTTCAGAAGCTGCCAGGAGCGTAAGCGCAGAAATGGCGGCCGCAGCTGACTGAAGCGGCGCCTAATGGAAAGGCGAGGAACGGATAACCTGCGGAGAGAAGATCCAGGGGTGGGAGGTTACTAAGGAAGAAGAAAGCGTCCGAGGGGGAGGGGCCAGAGGTTCACGTTCTGGATGTTTCATCTAATTATTCCGGTTCCTGTACTATAGGGGTACTAACCATTTCCTTGACCTTTGAACTCCTGAATGACCGGAAGCTTTACACATGACGGATCTGGGAGAAGCCTGAAACTAACGGAGAAAAGCTGAATGAACACGGAGTATATCACACACATTACTCTCAGGACACGGAGTATATTACACACATTACTCTCAGGACACGGAGTATATTACACACATTACTCTCAGGACACGGAGTATATTACACACATTACTCCCAGGACACGGAGTATATCACACACATTACTCTCAGGACACGGAGTATATCACACACATTACTCTCAGGACACGGAGTATATCACATACATTACTCCCAGGACACTGAGTATATCACATACATTACTCCCAGGACACGGAGTATATTACACACATTACTCTCAGGATACAGAGTATATTACATCCATTACTCTCAGGACACAGAGTATATCACATACATTACTCTCAGGACACGGAGTATATTACACACATTACTCTCAGGACACGGAGTATATTACACACATTACTCTCAGGACACGGAGTATATTACACACATTACTCTCAGGACACGGAGTATATTACACACATTACTCTCAGGACACGGAGTATATCACATACATTACTCTCAGGACACAGAGTATATTACATCCATTACTCTCAGGACACGGAGTATATTACACACATTACTCTCAGGACACGGAGTATATTACACACATTACTCCCAGGATACGGAGTATATCACATACATTACTCTCAGGACACGGAGTATATCACATACATTACTCTCAGGACACGGAGTATATCACATACATTACTCTCAGGACACGGAGTATATTACACACATTACTCTCAGGACACGGAGTATATCACACACATTACTCTCAGGACACGGAGTATATCACATACATTACTCCCAGGACACGGAGTATATTACATCCATTACTCTCAGGGCACGGAGTATATCACACACATTACTCTCAGGACACGGAGTATATTACACACATTACTCTCAGGACACGGAGTATATTACACACATTACTCCCAGGACACGGAGTATATCACACACATTACTCTCAGGACACGGAGTATATCACACACATTACTCTCAGGACACGGAGTATATCACATACATTACTCCCAGGACACTGAGTATATCACATACATTACTCCCAGGACACGGAGTATATTACACACATTACTCTCAGGATACAGAGTATATTACATCCATTACTCTCAGGACACAGAGTATATCACATACATTACTCTCAGGACACGGAGTATATTACACACATTACTCCCAGGATACGGAGTATATCACATACATTACTCTCAGGACACGGAGTATATCACATACATTACTCTCAGGACACGGAGTATATCACATACATTACTCTCAGGACACGGAGTATATTACACACATTACTCTCAGGATATGGAGTATATTACACACATTACTCTCAGGACACGGAGTATATTACACACATTACTCCCAGGATACGGAGTATATCACATACATTACTCTCAGGACACGGAGTATATTACACACATTACTCTCAGGATACAGAGTATATTACACACATTACTCTCAGGACACGGAGTATATTACACACATTACTCCCAGGATACGGAGTATATCACATACATTACTCCCAGGACACGGAGTATATCACACACATTACTCTCAGGATACAGAGTATATTACACACATTACTCTCAGGACACGGAGTATATTACACACATTACTCCCAGGATACGGAGTATATCACATACATTACTCTCAGGACACGGAGTATATCACATACATTACTCTCAGGACACGGAGTATATCACATACATTACTCTCAGGACACGGAGTATATTACACACATTACTCTCAGGACATGGAGTATATTACACACATTACTCTCAGGACACGGAGTATATTACACACATTACTCCCAGGATACGGAGTATATCACATACATTACTCTCAGGACACGGAGTATATTACACACATTACTCTCAGGACACGGAGTATATTACACACATTACTCTCAGGACACGGAGTATATTACACACATTACTCTCAGGACACAAAGTATATCACACACATTACTCTCAGGACACGGAGTATATCACATACATTACTCTCAGGACACGGAGTATATTACACACATTACTCCCAGGATACGGAGTATATCACATACATTACTCCCAGGACACGGAGTATATTACACACATTACTCCCAGGATACGGAGTATATCACATACATTACTCCCAGGACACGGAGTATATTACACACATTACTCTCAGGACACGGAGTATATCACATACATTACTCCCAGGACACGGAGTATATTACACACATTACTCCCAGGATACGGAGTATATCACATACATTACTCTCAGGACACGGAGTATATCACATACATTACTCTCAGGACACGGAGTATATCACATACATTACTCCCAGGACACTGAGTATATTACATCCATTACTCTCAGGACACGGAGTATATTACACACATTACTCTCAGGACACGGAGTATATTACACACATTACTCTCAGGACACAGAGTATATTACACACATTACTCTCAGGACACGGAGTATATTACACACATTACTCTCAGGGCACGGAGTATATTACACACATTACTCTCAGGACACAGAGTATATCACATACATTACTCTCAGGACACGGAGTATATTACACACATTACTCCCAGGATACGGAGTATATCACATACATTACTCCCAGGACACGGAGTATATTACACACATTACTCTCAGGATACAGAGTATATTACACACATTACTCTCAGGACACGGAGTATATTACACACATTACTCCCAGGATACAGAGTATATTACACACATTACTCCCAGGACACGGAGTATATTACACACATTACTCTCAGGATACAGAGTATATTACACACATTACTCTCAGGACACGGAGTATATTACACACATTACTCCCAGGACACGGAGTATATTACACACATTACTCTCAGGACACGGAGTATATCACATACATTACTCTCAGGACACGGAGTATATTACACACATTACTCTCAGGACACGGAGTATATTACACACATTACTCTCAGGACACGGAGTATATTACACACATTACTCTCAGGACACGGAGTATATTACACACATTACTCTCAGGACACGGAGTATATCACATACATTACTCTCAGGACACGGAGTATATCACACACATTACTCTCAGGACACGGAGTATATCACATACATTACTCTCAGGACACGGAGTATATTACACACATTACTCTCAGGACACGGAGTATATCACATACATTACTCTCAGGACACGGAGTATATCACACACATTACTCTCAGGACACGGAGTATATCACATACATTACTCTCAGGACACGGAGTATATTACACACATTACTCTCAGGACACGGAGTATATTACACACATTACTCCCAGGACACGGAGTATATCACACACATTACTCTCAGGACACGGAGTATATCACATACATTACTCCCAGGACACTGAGTATATCACATACATTACTCCCAGGACACGGAGTATATTACACACATTACTCTCAGGATACAGAGTATATTACATCCATTACTCTCAGGACACAGAGTATATCACATACATTACTCTCAGGACACGGAGTATATTACACACATTACTCCTAGGATACGGAGTATATCACATCCATTACTCCCAGGACACGGAGTATATTACACACATTACTCTCAGGATACAGAGTATATTACACACATTACTCTCAGGACACGGAGTATATTACACACATTACTCCCAGGATACAGAGTATATTACACACATTACTCTCAGGGCACGGAGTATATTACACACATTACTCTCAGGACACGGAGTATATTACACCCATTACTCTCAGGACACGGAGTATATTACACACATTACTCTCAGGACACAGAGTATATTACACACATTACTCTCAGGGCACGGAGTATATTACATCCATTACTCTCAGGGCACGGAGTATATTACACACATTACTCTCAGGACACGGAGTATATCACATACATTACTCCCAGGATACGGAGTATATTACATACATTACTCTCAGGACACGGAGTATATTACACACATTACTCTCAGGACACGGAGTATATTACACACATTACTCTCAGGACACGGAGTATATTACATCCATTACTCTCAGGACACGGAGTATATTACACACATTACTCTCAGGACACGGAGTATATTACATCCATTACTCTCAGGACACGGAGTATATTACACACATTACTCTCAGGACACGGAGTATATTACATCCAATTACTCTCAGGACACAGAGTATATTACACACATTACTCTCAGGGCACGGAGTATATTACACACATTACTCTCAGGACACGGAGTATATTACACACATTACTCTCAGGACACGGAGTATATTACATCCATTACTCTCAGGACACGGAGTATATTACACACATTACTCTCAGGACACGGAGTATATTACATCCATTACTCTCAGGACACAGAGTATATTACACACATTACTCTCAGGGCACGGAGTATATTACACACATTACTCTCAGGACACGGAGTATATTACACACATTACTCTCAGGACACGGAGTATATTACATCCATTACTCTCAGGACACGGAGTATATTACACACATTACTCTCAGGACACGGAGTATATTACATCCATTACTCTCAGGACACGGAGTATATTACACACATTACTCTCAGGACACGGAGTATTATACACACATTACTCTCAGGATAAGGAGTATATTACATCCATTGCTCCCAGGACACAGAGTATATCACACACATTACTCCCAGGACACGGAGTATATCACACACATTACTCTCAGGACACGGAGTATATTACATCCATTACTCTCAGGACACGGAGTATATTACATCCATTACTCTCAGGACACGGAGTATATTACACACATTACTCTCAGGGCACGGAGTATATTACACACATTACTCTCAGGACACGGAGTATATTACACACATTACTCTCAGGACACGGAGTATATTACATCCATTACTCTCAGGACACGGAGTATATTACACACATTACTCTCAGGACACGGAGTATATTACATCCATTACTCTCAGGACACGGAGTATATTACACACATTACTCTCAGGACACGGAGTATTATACACACATTACTCTCAGGATAAGGAGTATATTACATCCATTGCTCCCAGGACACAGAGTATATCACACACATTACTCCCAGGACACGGAGTATATCACACACATTACTCTCAGGACACGGAGTATATTACATCCATTACTCTCAGGACACGGAGTATATTACATCCATTACTCTCAGGACACGGAGTATATTACACACATTACTCTCAGGACACGGAGTATTATACATACATTACTCTCAGGACACGGAGTATATTACACACATTACTCTCAGGACACGGAGTATATTACACACATTACTCTCAGGACACGGAGTATATCACATACATTACTCCCAGGACACTGAGTATATTACACACATTACTCTCAGGACACGGAGTATATTACACACATTACTCTCAGGATACGGAGTATATTACATCCATTACTCTCAGGACACGGAGTATATTACACACATTACTCTCAGGACACGGAGTATATCACACACATTACTCCCAGGACACGGAGTATATCACACACATTACTCTCAGGACACGGAGTATATTACATCCATTACTCTCAGGACACGGAGTATATTACACACATTACTCTCAGGACACGGAGTATATTACACACATTACTCTCAGGACACGGAGTATATCACACACATTACTCTCAGGACACGGAGTATATTACATACATTACTCTCAGGACACGGAGTATATTACACACATTACTCTCAGGACACGGAGTATATTACACACATTACTCTCAGGACACGGAGTATATTACACACATTACTCTCAGGACACGGAGTATATTACACACATTACTCTCAGGGCACGGAGTATATTACACACATTACTCTCAGGACACGGAGTATATCACATACATTACTCTCAGGACACGGAGTATATTACACACCCATTACTCTCAGGACACTGAGTATATCACATACATTACTCCCAGGACACGGAGTATATCACACACATTACTCTCAGGACACGGAGTATATTACACACATTACTCCCAGGACACGGAGTATATTACACACATTACTCTCAGGACACGGAGTATTATACATACATTACTCTCAGGACACGGAGTATATTACACACATTACTCCCAGGACACGGAGTATATTACACACATTACTCTCAGGACACGGAGTATTATACATACATTACTCTCAGGACACGGAGTATATTACACACATTACTCTCAGGACACGGAGTATATTACACACATTACTCTCAGGACACGGAGTATTATACATACATTACTCTCAGGACACGGAGTATATTACACACATTACTCTCAGGACACGGAGTATATCACATACATTACTCTCAGGACACGGAGTATATCACACACATTACTCTCAGGACACGGAGTATATCACATACATTACTCTCAGGACACGGAGTATATTACACACATTACTCTCAGGACACGGAGTATATCACATACATTACTCTCAGGACACGGAGTATATCACACACATTACTCTCAGGACACGGAGTATATTACACACATTACTCTCAGGACACGGAGTATATTACACACATTACTCCCAGGACACGGAGTATATCACACACATTACTCTCAGGACACGGAGTATATCACATACATTACTCCCAGGACACTGAGTATATCACATACATTACTCCCAGGACACGGAGTATATTACACACATTACTCCCAGGATACGGAGTATATCACATACATTACTCCCAGGACACGGAGTATATTACACACATTACTCTCAGGATACAGAGTATATTACACACATTACTCTCAGGACACGGAGTATATTACACACATTACTCCCAGGATACAGAGTATATTACACACATTACTCTCAGGACACGGAGTATATTACACACATTACTCTCAGGACACGGAGTATATTACACACATTACTCTCAGGACACGGAGTATATTACACACATTACTCTCAGGGCACGGAGTATATTACACACATTACTCCCAGGATACGGAGTATATTACATCCATTACTCTCAGGGCACGGAGTATATTACACACATTACTCTCAGGACACGGAGTATATCACATACATTACTCCCAGGATACGGAGTATATTACATACATTACTCTCAGGACACGGAGTATATTACACACATTACTCTCAGGACACGGAGTATATTACACACATTACTCTCAGGACACGGAGTATATTACATCCATTACTCTCAGGACACGGAGTATATTACATCCATTACTCCCAGGACACGGAGTATATTACACACATTACTCTCAGGACACGGAGTATATTACATCCATTACTCTCAGGACACAGAGTATATTACACACATTACTCTCAGGGCACGGAGTATATTACACACATTACTCTCAGGACACGGAGTATATTACACACATTACTCTCAGGACACGGAGTATATTACACACATTACTCTCAGGACACGGAGTATATCACACACATTACTCTCAGGACACGGAGTATATTACACACATTACTCCCAGGACACGGAGTATATTACATCCATTACTCTCAGGACACGGAGTATATTACACACATTACTCTCAGGACACGGAGTATATTACATCCATTACTCTCAGGACACAGAGTATATTACACACATTACTCTCAGGGCACGGAGTATATTACACACATTACTCTCAGGACACGGAGTATATTACACACATTACTCTCAGGACACGGAGTATATTACATCCATTACTCTCAGGACACGGAGTATATTACACACATTACTCTCAGGACACGGAGTATATTACATCCATTACTCTCAGGACACGGAGTATATCACACACATTACTCTCAGGACACGGAGTATATTACACACATTACTCTCAGGACACGGAGTATATCACATACATTACTCCCAGGACACTGAGTATATTACACACATTACTCTCAGGACACGGAGTATATTACACACATTACTCTCAGGACACGGAGTATTATACACACATTACTCTCAGGATAAGGAGTATATTACATCCATTGCTCCCAGGACACAGAGTATATCACACACATTACTCCCAGGACACGGAGTATATCACACACATTACTCCCAGGACACGGAGTATATCACACACATTACTCTCAGGACACGGAGTATATTACATCCATTACTCTCAGGACACGGAGTATATTACACACATTACTCCCAGGATACGGAGTATATCACATACATTACTCTCAGGACACGGAGTATATTACACACATTACTCTCAGGACACGGAGTATATTACACACATTACTCCCAGGATACAGAGTATATTACACACATTACTCTCAGGACACGGAGTATATCACACACATTACTCTCAGGACACGGAGTATATTACATACATTACTCTCAGGACACGGAGTATATTACACACATTACTCTCAGGACACGGAGTATATTACACACATTACTCTCAGGACACGGAGTATATTACACACATTACTCTCAGGACACGGAGTATATTACACACATTACTCTCAGGGCACGGAGTATATTACACACATTACTCTCAGGACACGGAGTATATCACATACATTACTCTCAGGACACGGAGTATATTACACACCCATTACTCTCAGGACACTGAGTATATCACATACATTACTCCCAGGACACGGAGTATATCACACACATTACTCTCAGGACACGGAGTATATTACACACATTACTCCCAGGACACGGAGTATATTACACACATTACTCTCAGGACACGGAGTATTATACATACATTACTCTCAGGACACGGAGTATATTACACACATTACTCCCAGGACACGGAGTATATTACACACATTACTCTCAGGACACGGAGTATATTACACACATTACTCTCAGGACACGGAGTATATTACACACATTACTCTCAGGACACGGAGTATATCACATACATCACTCTCAGGACACGGAGTATATTACACACATTACTCTCAGGACACGGAGTATATTACACACATTACTCTCAGGACACGGAGTATATTACATCCATTACTCTCAGGACACGGAGTATATTACACACATTACTCTCAGGACACGGAGTATATTACATCCATTACTCCCAGGACACTGAGTATATCACATACATTACTCCCAGGACAATGAGTATATCACATCCATTACTCCCAGGACACTGAGTATATCACACACATTACTCTCAGGACACGGAGTATATCACATACATTACTCCCAGGACACGGAGTATATTACATCCATTACTCCCAGGACACTGAGTATATCACATACATTACTCTCAGGACACGGAGTATATTACACACATTACTCTCAGGACACGGAGTATATCACACACATTACTCTCAGGACACGGAGTATATCACATACATTACTCCCAGGACACGGAGTATATTACATCCATTACTCCCAGGACACTGAGTATATCACATCCATTACTCTCAGGACACGGAGTATATTACACACATTACTCCCAGGACACTGAGTATATTACATCCATTACTCTCAGGACACGGAGTATATTACATACATTACTCTCAGGACACGGAGTATATCACACACATTACTCCCAGGACACTGAGTATATCACACACATTACTCTCAGGACACGGAGTATATCACATCCATTACTCCCAGGACACTGAGTATATCACATCCATTACTCCCAGGACACTGAGTATATCACACACATTACTCTCAGGACACGGAGTATATTACACACATTACTCTCAGGACACGGAGTATATTACACACATTACTCTCAGGACACGGAGTATATCACATACATTACTCCCAGGACACTGAGTATATCACACACATTACTCTCAGGACACGGAGTATATTACACACATTACTCTCAGGACACGGAGTATATTACACACATTACTCTCAGGACACGGAGTATATTACACACATTACTCTCAGGATACGGAGTATATCACACACATTACTCTCAGGACACGGAGTATATCACATACATTACTCCCAGGACACGGAGTATATTACACACATTACTCTCAGGACACGGAGTATATCACACACATTACTCTCAGGACACGGAGTATATTACACACATTACTCTCAGGACACGGAGTATATTACACACATTACTCTCAGGACACGGAGTATATTACATCCATTACTCTCAGGACACGGAGTATATTACACACATTACTCTCAGGACACGGAGTATATCACACACATTACTCTCAGGACACGGAGTATATTACACACATTACTCTCAGGACACGGAGTATATCACACACATTACTCTCAGGACACGGAGTATATCACATACATTACTCTCAGGACACGGAGTATATTACACACCCATTACTCTCAGGACACTGAGTATATCACATACATTACTCCCAGGACACGGAGTATATCACACACATTACTCTCAGGACACGGAGTATATTACACACATTACTCTCAGGACACGGAGTATATCACACACATTACTCTCAGGACACGGAGTATATTACACACATTACTCTCAGGACACGGAGTATATTACACACATTACTCTCAGGACACGGAGTATATTACACACATTACTCTCAGGACACTGAGTATATTACACACATTACTCTCAGGACACGGAGTATATCACACACATTACTCTCAGGACACGGAGTATATTACACACATTACTCTCAGGACACGGAGTATATTACACACATTACTCTCAGGACACGGAGTATATTACATCCATTACTCTCAGGACACGGAGTATATTACACACATTACTCTCAGGGCACGGAGTATATTACACACATTACTCTCAGGACACGGAGTATATCACATACATTACTCTCAGGACACGGAGTATATTACACACATTACTCTCAGGACACGGAGTATATCACACACATTACTCTCAGGACACGGAGTATATTACATCCATTACTCTCAGGACACGGAGTATATTACACACATTACTCCCAGGACACTGAGTATATCACATACATTACTCTCAGGACACGGAGTATATTACATCCATTACTCCCAGGACACGGAGTATATTACATCCATTACTCTCAGGACACGGAGTATATCACACACATTACTCTCAGGACACGGAGTATATTACACACATTACTCTCAGGACACGGAGTATATCACACACATTACTCTCAGGACACGGAGTATATCACACACATTACTCTCAGGACACGGAGTATATTACATCCATTACTCCCAGGACACGGAGTATATTACATCCATTACTCTCAGGACACGGAGTATATCACACACATTACTCTCAGGACACGGAGTATATTACACACATTACTCTCAGGACACGGAGTATATTACACACATTACTCTCAGGACACGGAGTATATTACATCCATTACTCTCAGGACACGGAGTATATTACACACATTACTCTCAGGGCACGGAGTATATTACACACATTACTCTCAGGACACGGAGTATATCACATACATTACTCTCAGGACACGGAGTATATTACACACATTACTCTCAGGACACGGAGTATATCACACACATTACTCTCAGGACACGGAGTATATTACATCCATTACTCTCAGGACACGGAGTATATTACACACATTACTCCCAGGACACTGAGTATATCACATACATTACTCTCAGGACACGGAGTATATTACATCCATTACTCCCAGGACACGGAGTATATTACATCCATTACTCTCAGGACACGGAGTATATCACACACATTACTCTCAGGACACGGAGTATATTACACACATTACTCCCAGGACACTGAGTATATTACATCCATTACTCCCAGGACACGGAGTATATTACACACATTACTCCCAGGACACGGAGTATATCACATACATTACTCTCAGGACACGGAGTATATTACACACATTACTCTCAGGACACTGAGTATATCACATCCATTACTCTCAGGACACGGAGTATATTACACACATTACTCTCAGGACACGGAGTATATCACATACATTACATACTTTGTGATTTCTGACTCTTCCTCTCTTGTCTCTTGTACAGGATGTAGATTATTTATATCCTGCCCGGAGTATGAGCTGAGGGGCCGCAGCCAATCCTGGAAGTGATGACGGAGCGAACCCTGACCAAAACCTCCGACTCCTCATGTGCTCTTAAAGGGAAATGACCCTGATAGCGGGAAAGTTACGTAATGCGAGAATGTGCATCGCACCATCTACCTACAGAACAAGTGCACAGTACTACTTCTCCTGTATATATGGGCAGTGCACAGTGCTACTTCTCCTGTATATATATACAGTGCACAGTACTACTTCTCCTGTATATATATACAGTGCACAGTACTACTTCTCCTGTATATATATACAGTGCACAGTACTACTTCTCCTGTATATACACAGTGCACAGTACTACTTCTCCTGTATATATGGGCAGTGCACAGTGCTACTTCTCCTGTATATATATACAGTGCACAGTACTACTTCTCCTGTATATATATACAGTGCACAGTACTACTTCTCCTGTATATATATACTGTGCACAGTACTACTTCTCCTGTATATATGGGCAGTGCACAGTACTACTTCTCCTGTATATATATATATATACAGTGCACAGTACTACTTCTCCTGTATATATACAGTGCACAGTACTACTTCTCCTGTATATATACAGTGCACAGTACTACTTCTCCTGTATATATACAGTGCACAGTACTACTTCTCCTGTATATATATACTGTGCACAGTACTACTTCTCCTGTATATATGGGCAGTGCACAGTACTACTTCTCCTGTATATATACAGTGCACAGTACTACTTCTCCTGTATATATATACAGTGCACAGTACTACTTCTCCTGTATATATATATACAGTGCACAGTACTACTTCTCCTGTATATATATACAGTGCACAGTACTACTTCTCCTGTATATATATACACTGCACAGTACTACTTCTCCTGTATATATACAGTGCACAGTACTACTTCTCCTGTATATATATACAGTGCACAGTACTACTTCTCCTGTATATATATACAGTGCACAGTACTACTTCTCCTGTATATATGGGCAGTGCACAGTACTACTTCTCCTGTATATATATATATATACAGTGCACAGTACTACTTCTCCTGTATATATATACAGTGCACAGTACTACTTCTCCTGTATATATATATACAGTGCACAGTACTACTTCTCCTGTATATATATACAGTGCACAGTACTACTTCTCCTGTATATATATATATACAGTGCACAGTACTACTTCTCCTGTATATATATACAGTGCACAGTACTACTTCTCCTGTATATATACAGTGCACAGTACTACCTCTCCTGTATATATACAGTGCACAGTACTACTTCTCCTGTATATATATATATACAGTGCACAGTACTACTTCTCCTGTATATATATATATACAGTGCACAGTACTACTTCTCCTGTATATATATATACAGTGCACAGTACTACTTCTCCTGTATATATGGGCAGTGCACAGTACTACTTCTCCTGTATATATATATATACAGTGCACAGTACTACTTCTCCTGTATATATATACAGTGCACAGTACTACTTCTCCTGTATATATATACAGTGCACAGTACTACTTCTCCTGTATATATATATACAGTGCACAGTACTACTTCTCCTGTATATATGGGCAGTGCACAGTACTACTTCTCCTGTATATATATATATACAGTGCACAGTACTACTTCTCCTGTATATATATACAGTGCACAGTACTACTTCTCCTGTATATATGGGCAGTGCACAGTACTACTTCTCCTGTATATATACAGTGCACAGTACTACTTCTCCTGTATATATATACAGTGCACAGTACTACTTCTCCTGTATATATATATATACAGTGCACAGTACTACTTCTCCTGTATATATGGGCAGTGCACAGTACTACTTCTCCTGTATATATATATATATATATACAGTGCACAGTACTACTTCTCCTGTATATATATATACAGTGCACAGTACTACTCCTCCTGTATATATATATACACTGCACAGTACTACTTCTCCTGTATATATATACAGTGCACAGTACTACTTCTCCTGTATATATATACAGTGCACAGTACTACTTCTCCTGTATATATATACAGTGCACAGTACTACTTCTCCTGTATATATACAGTGCACAGTACTACTTCTCCTGTATATATATATATATACAGTGCACAGTACTACTTCTCCTGTATATATATATATACAGTGCACAGTACTACTTCTCCTGTATATATATACACTGCACAGTACTACTTCTCCTGTATATATATACAGTGCACAGTACTACTTCTCCTGTATATATATACAGTGCACAGTACTACTTCTCCTGTATATATATACAGTGCACAGTACTACTTCTCCTGTATATATACAGTGCACAGTACTACTTCTCCTGTATATATATACAGTGCACAGTACTACTTCTCCTGTATATATACAGTGCACAGTACTACTTCTCCTGTATATATATATATATACAGTGCACAGTACTACTTCTCCTGTATATATACAGTGCACAGTACTACTTCTCCTGTATATATACAGTGCACAGTACTACTTCTCCTGTATATATATACAGTGCACAGTACTACTTCTCCTGTATATATATATATACAGTGCACAGTACTACTTCTCCTGTATATATATGGACAGTGCACAGTACTACTTCTCCTGTATATATATACAGTGCACAGTACTACTTCTCCTGTATATATATACAGTGCACAGTACTACTTCTCCTGTATATATATACAGTGCACAGTACTACTTCTCCTGTATATATGGACAGTGCACAGTACTACTTCTCCTGTATATATACAGTGCACAGTACTACTTCTCCTGTATATATATATATACAGTGCACAGTACTACTTCTCCTGTATATATATACACTGCACAGTACTACTTCTCCTGTATATATATACAGTGCACAGTACTACTTCTCCTGTATATATATATATACAGTGCACAGTACTACTTCTCCTGTATATATGGACAGTGCACAGTACTACTTCTCCTGTATATATACAGTGCACAGTACTACTTCTCCTGTATATATATACAGTGCACAGTACTACTTCTCCTGTATATATACAGTGCACAGTACTACTTCTCCTGTATATATACAATGCACAGTACTACTTCTCCTGTATATATACAGTGCACAGTACTACTTCTCCTGTATATATATACAGTGCACAGTACTACTTCTCCTGTATATATACAGTGCACAGTACTACTTCTCCTGTATATATATACAGTGCACAGTGCTACTTCTCCTGTATATATATATATATACAGTGCACAGTACTACTTCTCCTGTATATATATACAGTGCACAGTACTACTTCTCCTGTATATATATATACAGTGCACAGTACTACTTCTCCTGTATATATGGGCAGTGCACAGTACTACTCCTCCTGTATATATATATATACAGTGCACAGTACTACTTCTCCTGTATATATATACAGTGCACAGTACTACTTCTCCTGTATATATACAGTGCACAGTACTACTTCTCCTGTATATATACATTGCACAGTACTATTTCTCCTGTATATATACAGTGCACAGTACTACTTCTCCTGTATATATATACAGTGCACAGTACTGCTTCTCCTGTATATATATATACAGTGCACAGTACTACTTCTCCTGTGTATATATATACAGTGCACAGTACTACTTCTCCTGTATATATACAGTGCACAGTGCTACTTCTCCTGTATATATATACAGTGCACAGTACTACTTCTCCTGTATATATACACTGCACAGTACTACTTCTCCTGTATATATATACAGTGCACAGTACTACTTCTCCTGTATATATATGGGCAGTGCACAGTACTACTTCTCCTGTATATATATACAGTGCACAGTACTACTTCTCCTGTATATATACAGTGCACAGTACTACTTCTCCTGTATATATATACAGTGCACAGTACTACTTCTCCTGTATATATATACAGTGCACAGTACTACTTCTCCTGTATATACAGTGCACAGTACTACTTCTCCTGTATATATGGGCAGTGCACAGTACTACTTCTCCTGTATATATATACAGTGCACAGTACTACTTCTCCTGTATATATACAGTGCACAGTACTACTTCTCCTGTATATATATACAGTGCACAGTACTACTTCTCCTGTATATATACAGTGCACAGTACTACTTCTCCTGTATATATATACAGTGCACAGTACTACTTCTCCTGTATATATGGACAGTGCACAGTACTACTTCTCCTGTATATATACAGTGCACAGTACTACTTCTCCTGTATATATATATATACAGTGCACAGTACTACTTCTCCTGTATATATATACACTGCACAGTACTACTTCTCCTGTATATATATATATACAGTGCACAGTACTACTTCTCCTGTATATATATACAGTGCACAGTACTACTTCTCCTGTATATATACAGTGCACAGTACTACTTCTCCTGTATATATATACAGTGCACAGTACTACTTCTCCTGTATATATACAGTGCACAGTACTACTTCTCCTGTATATATATATATACAGTGCACAGTACTACTTCTCCTGTATATATACAGTGCACAGTACTACTTCTCCTGTATATATACAGTGCACAGTACTACTTCTCCTGTATATATATACAGTGCACAGTACTACTTCTCCTGTATATATATATATACAGTGCACAGTACTACTTCTCCTGTATATATATGGACAGTGCACAGTACTACTTCTCCTGTATATATATACAGTGCACAGTACTACTTCTCCTGTATATATATACAGTGCACAGTACTACTTCTCCTGTATATATATACAGTGCACAGTACTACTTCTCCTGTATATATGGACAGTGCACAGTACTACTTCTCCTGTATATATACAGTGCACAGTACTACTTCTCCTGTATATATATATATACAGTGCACAGTACTACTTCTCCTGTATATATATACACTGCACAGTACTACTTCTCCTGTATATATATACAGTGCACAGTACTACTTCTCCTGTATATATATATATACAGTGCACAGTACTACTTCTCCTGTATATATGGACAGTGCACAGTACTACTTCTCCTGTATATATACAGTGCACAGTACTACTTCTCCTGTATATATATACAGTGCACAGTACTACTTCTCCTGTATATATATATACAGTGCACAGTACTACTTCTCCTGTATATATACAGTGCACAGTACTACTTCTCCTGTATATATACAGTGCACAGTACTACTTCTCCTGTATATATATACACTGCACAGTACTACTTCTCCTGTATATATATACAGTGCACAGTACTACTTCTCCTGTATATACAGTGCACAGTACTACTTCTCCTGTATATATATACAGTGCACAGTACTACTTCTCCTGTATATATACAGTGCACAGTACTACTTCTCCTGTATATATATACAGTGCACAGTACTACTTCTCCTGTATATATACAGTGCACAGTACTACTTCTCCTGTATATATACAATGCACAGTACTACTTCTCCTGTATATATACAGTGCACAGTACTACTTCTCCTGTATATATATACAGTGCACAGTACTACTTCTCCTGTATATATACAGTGCACAGTACTACTTCTCCTGTATATATATACAGTGCACAGTGCTACTTCTCCTGTATATATATATATATACAGTGCACAGTACTACTTCTCCTGTATATATATACAGTGCACAGTACTACTTCTCCTGTATATATATATACAGTGCACAGTACTACTTCTCCTGTATATATGGGCAGTGCACAGTATTACTTCTCCTGTATATATATACAGTGCACAGTACTACTTCTCCTGTATATATATACAGTGCACAGTACTACTTCTCCTGTATATATATACAGTGCACAGTACTACTTCTCCTGTATATATACAGTGCACAGTACTACTTCTCCTGTATATATACAGTGCACAGTACTACTCCTCCTGTATATATATATATACAGTGCACAGTACTACTTCTCCTGTATATATATACAGTGCACAGTACTACTTCTCCTGTATATATACAGTGCACAGTACTACTTCTCCTGTATATATACATTGCACAGTACTATTTCTCCTGTATATATACAGTGCACAGTACTACTTCTCCTGTATATATATACAGTGCACAGTACTGCTTCTCCTGTATATATATATACAGTGCACAGTACTACTTCTCCTGTGTATATATATACAGTGCACAGTACTACTTCTCCTGTATATATACAGTGCACAGTGCTACTTCTCCTGTATATATATACAGTGCACAGTACTACTTCTCCTGTATATATACACTGCACAGTACTACTTCTCCTGTATATATATACAGTGCACAGTACTACTTCTCCTGTATATATATGGGCAGTGCACAGTACTACTTCTCCTGTATATATATACAGTGCACAGTACTACTTCTCCTGTATATACAGTGCACAGTACTACTTCTCCTGTATATATGGGCAGTGCACAGTACTACTTCTCCTGTATATATATACAGTGCACAGTACTACTTCTCCTGTATATATACAGTGCACAGTACTACTTCTCCTGTATATATATACAGTGCACAGTACTACTTCTCCTGTATATATACAGTGCACAGTACTACTTCTCCTGTATATACAGTGCACAGTACTACTTCTCCTGTATATATATACAGTGCACAGTGCTACTTCTCCTGTATATATATACAGTGCACAGTACTACTTCTCCTGTATATATACAGTGCACAGTACTACTTCTCCTGTATATATATATATATACAGTGCACAGTACTACTTCTCCTGTATATATATGGACAGTGCACAGTACTACTTCTCCTGTATATATATACAGTGCACAGTACTACTTCTCCTGTATATATATACAGTGCACAGTACTACTTCTCCTGTATATATACAGTGCACAGTACTACTTCTCCTGTATATATATACAGTGCACAGTACTACTTCTCCTGTATATATGGACAGTGCACAGTACTACTTCTCCTGTATATATACAGTGCACAGTACTACTTCTCCTGTATATATATATATACAGTGCACAGTACTACTTCTCCTGTATATATATATATACAGTGCACAGTACTACTTCTCCTGTATATATATACAGTGCACAGTACTACTTCTCCTGTATATATACAGTGCACAGTACTACTTCTCCTGTATATATACAATGCACAGTACTACTTCTCCTGTATATATACAGTGCACAGTACTACTTCTCCTGTATATATATACAGTGCACAGTACTACTTCTCCTGTATATGGGCAGTGCACAGTACTACTTCTCCTGTGTATATATATACAGTGCACAGTACTACTTCTCCTGTGTATATATATACAGTGCACAGTACTACTTCTCCTGTATATATACAGTGCACAGTACTACTTCTCCTGTATATATACAGTGCACAGTACTACTTCTCCTGTATATATACAGTGCACAGTACTACTTCTCCTGTATATATACAGTGCACAGTACTACTTCTCCTGTATATATACAGTGCACAGTACTACTTCTCCTGTATATATACAGTGCACAGTACTACTTCTCCTGTATATATACAGTGCACAGTACAACTTCTCCTGTATATATATACAGTGCACAGTACTACTTATCCTGTATATATACAGTGCACAGTACTACTTCTCCTGTATATATATATACAGTGCACAGTACTACTTCTCCTGTGTATATATATACAGTGCACAGTACTACTTCTCCTGTGTATATATATACAGTGCACAGTACTACTTCTCCTGTATATATACAGTGCACAGTACTACTTCTCCTGTATATATACAGTGCACAGTACTACTTCTCCTGTATATATACAGTGCACAGTACTACTTCTCCTGTATATATACAGTGCACAGTACTACTTCTCCTGTATATATACAGTGCACAGTACTACTTCTCCTGTATATATACAGTGCACAGTACTACTTCTCCTGTATATATACAGTGCACAGTACAACTTCTCCTGTATATATATACAGTGCACAGTACTACTTCTCCTGTATATATACAGTGCACAGTACTACTTCTCCTGTATATATACAGTGCACAGTACAACTTCTCCTGTATATATATACAGTGCACAGTACTACTTATCCTGTATATATACAGTGCACAGTACTACTTCTCCTGTATATATATACAGTGCACAGTACTACTTCTCCTGTATATATACAGTGCACAGTACTACTTCTCCTGTATATATATACAGTGCACAGTACTACTTCTCCTGTATATATACAGTGCACAGTACTACTTCTCCTGTATATATACAGTGCACAGTACTACTTCTCCTGTATATATACAGTGCACAGTACTACTTCTCCTGTGTATATATACAGTGCACAGTACTACTTCTCCTGTATATATATACAGTGCACAGTACTACTTCTCCTGTATATATCCAGTGCACAGTACTACTTCTCCTGTATATATACAGTGCACAGTACTACTTCTCCTTTATATATATATAGTGCACAGTATTACTTCTCCTGTGTATATATACAGTGCACAGTACTACTTCTCCTGTGTATATATACAGTGCACAGTACTACTTCTCCTGTATATATATACAGTGCACAGTACTACTTCTCCTGTATATATATACAGTGCACAGTACTACTTCTCATGTATATATGGGCACTGCACAGTACTACTTCTCCTGTATATATGGGCAGTGCACAGTACTACTTCTCCTGTATATATACAGTGCACAGTACTACTTCTCCTGTATATATACAGTGCACAGTACTACTTATCCTGTATATATACAGTGCACAGTACTACTTCTCCTGTATATATATATACAGTGCACAGTACTACTTCTCCTGTATATATATGCAGTGCACAGTACTACTTCTCCTGTATATATATACAGTACACAGTACTACTTCTCCTGTATATATATATACAGTGCACAGTACTACTTCTCCTGTATATTTATACAGTGCACAGTACTACTTCTCCTGTATATATATACAGTGCACAGTACTACTTCTCCTGTATATATATACAGTGCACAGTACTACTTCTCCTGTATATATATATACAGTGCACAGTACTACTTCTCCTGTATATATACAGTGCACAGTACTACTTCTCCTGTATATATACAGTGCACAGTACTACTTCTCCTGTGTATATATACAGTGCACAGTACTACTTCTCCTGTATATATATACAGTGCACAGTACTACTTCTCCTGTATATATACAGTGCACAGTACTACTTCTCCTGTATATATACAGTGCACAGTACTACTTCTCCTGTATATACAGTGCACAGTACTACTTCTCCTGTATATATATACAGTGCACAGTACTACTTCTCCTGTATATATACAGTGCACAGTACTACTTCTCCTGTATATATACAGTGCACAGTACTACTTCTCCTGTATATATATACAGTGCACAGTACTACTTCTCCTGTATATATATACAGTGCACAGTACTACTTCTCCTGTATATATATACAGTGCACAGTACTGCTTCTCCTGTATATATACAGTGCACAGTACTACTTCTCCTGTATATATATACAGTGCACAGTACTACTTCTCCTGTATATATATACAGTGCACAGTACTACTTCTCCTGTATATATATACAGTGCACAGTACTACTTCTCCTGTATATATATACAGTGCACAGTACTACTTCTCCTGTATATATACAGTGCACAGTACTACTTCTCCTGTATATATATACAGTGCACAGTACTACTTCTCCTGTATATATACAGTGCACAGTACTACTTCTCCTGTATATATACAGTGCACAGTACTACTTATCCTGTATATATACAGTGCACAGTACTACTTCTCCTGTATATATATATACAGTGCACAGTACTACTTCTCCTGTATATATACAGTGCACAGTACTACTTCTCCTGTATATATATACAGTGCACAGTACTACTTCTCCTGCGTATATACAGTGCACAGTACTACTTCTCCTGTATATATATACAGTGCACAGTACTACTTCTCCTGTATATATATACAGTGCACACTACTAC
Source organism: Engystomops pustulosus (assembly GCF_040894005.1). NCBI lineage: Eukaryota > Metazoa > Chordata > Amphibia > Anura > Leptodactylidae > Engystomops > Engystomops pustulosus. Next base: position 37,989 of record NW_027284981.1, read on the forward strand.
TTCTCCTGTATATATATACAGTGCACAGTACTACTTCTCCTGTATATATATACAGTGCACAGTACTACTTCTCCTGTATATATATACAGTGCACAGTACTACTTCTCCTGTATATATATATACAGTGCACAGTACTACTTCTCCTGTATATATACAGTGCACAGTACTACTTCTCCTGTATATACAGTGCACAGTACTACTTCTCCTGTATATATATACAGTGCACAGTACTACTTCTCCTGTATATATATGCAGTGCACAGTACTACTTCTCCTGTATATATATGCAGTGCACAGTACTACTTCTCCTGTATATATACAGTGCACAGTACTACTTCTCCTGTATATATACAGTGCACAGTACTACTTCTCCTGTATATATACAGTGCACAGTACTACTTCTCCTGTATATATATACAGTGCACAGTACTACTTCTCCTGTATATATATACAGTGCACAGTACTACTTATCCTGTATATATACAGTGCACAGTACTGCTTCTCCTGTATATATACAGTGCACAGTACTACTTCTCCTGTATATATACAGTGCACAGTACTACTTCTCCTGTATATATATACAGTGCACAGTACTACTTCTCCTGTATATATATGCAGTGCACAGTACTACTTCTCCTGTATATATACAGTGCACAGTACTACTTCTCCTGTATATATACAGTGCACAGTACTACTTCTCCTGTATATATACAGTGCACAGTACTACTTCTCCTGTATATATATACAGTGCACAGTACTACTTCTCCTGTATATATATACAGTGCACAGTACTACTTATCCTGTATATATACAGTGCACAGTACTGCTTCTCCTGTATATATACAGTGCACAGTACTACTTCTCCTGTATATATACAGTGCACAGTACTACTTCTCCTGTATATATATACAGTGCACAGTACTACTTCTCCTGTATATATATACAGTGCACAGTACTACTTCTCCTGTATATATATAGAGTGCACAGTACTACTTCTCCTGTATATATATACAGTGCACAGTACTACTTCTCCTGTATATATGGACAGTGCACAGAACTACTTCTCCTGTATATATATACAGTGCACAGTACTACTTCTCCTGTATATATACAGTGCACAGTATTACTTCTCCTGTATATATACAGTGCACAGTACTACTTCTCCTGTATATATACAGTGCACAGTACTACTTCTCCTGTGTATATATACAGTGCACAGTACTACTTCTCCTGTATATATCCAGTGCACAGTACTACTTCTCCTGTATATATATACAGTGCACAGTACTACTTCTCCTGTATATATATCCAGTGCACAGTACTACTTCTCCTGTATATATATACAGTGCACAGTACTACTTCTCCTTTATATATATATAGTGCACAGTACTACTTCTCCTGTATATATATACAGTGCACAGTATTACTTCTCCTGTATATATATACAGTGCACAGTATTACTTCTCCTGTATATATATACAGTGCACAGTACTACTTCTCCTGTATATATATACAGTGCACAGTACTACTTCTCCTGTATATATACAGTGCACAGTACTACTTCTCATGTATATATGGGCACTGCACAGTACTACTTCTCCTGTATATATGGGCAGTGCACAGTACTACTTCTCCTGTATATATACAGTGCACAGTACTACTTCTCCTGTATATATATATACAGTGCACAGTACTACTTCTCCTGTATATATACAGTGCACAGTACTACTTCTCCTTTATATATATACAGTGCACAGTACTACTTCTCCTGTATATATACAGTGCACAGTACTACTTCTCCTGTATATATACAGTGCACAGTACTACTTCTCCTGTATATATGTACAGTGCACAGTACTACTTCTCCTGTATATATGGGCAGTGCACAGTACTACTTCTCCTGTATATATGGACAGTGCACAGTACTACTTGTCCTGTATATATGGCAGTGCACAGTACTACTTCTCCTGTATATATACAGTGCACAGTACTACTTCTCCTGTATATATGGGCAGTGCACAGTACTACTTCTCCTGTATATATATACAGTGCACAGTATTACTTCTCCTGTATATATATACAGTGCACAGTACTACTTCTCCTGTATATATATACAGTGCACAGTACTACTTCTCCTGTATATATACAGTGCACAGTACTACTTCTCATGTATATATGGGCACTGCACAGTACTACTTCTCCTGTATATATGGGCAGTGCACAGTACTACTTCTCCTGTATATATACAGTGCACAGTACTACTTCTCCTGTATATATACAGTGCACAGTACTACTTCTCCTGTATATATACAGTGCACAGTACTACTTCTCCTGTATATACAGTGCACAGTACTACTTCTCCTGTATATATGGGCAGTGCACAGTACTACTTCTCCTGTATATATATACAGTGCACAGTACTACTTCTCCTGTATATATACAGTGCACAGTACTACTTCTCCTGTATATATATACAGTGCACAGTACTACTTCTCCTGTATATATACAGTGCACAGTACTACTTCTCCTGTATATACAGTGCACAGTACTACTTCTCCTGTATATATATACAGTGCACAGTACTACTTCTCCTGTATATATATAGTGCACAGTACTACTTCTCCTGTATATATATATACAGTGCACAGTACTACTTCTCCTGTATATATACAGTGCACAGTACTACTTCTCCTGTATATATATACAGTGCACAGTACTACTTCTCCTGTATATATATATACAGTGCACAGTACTACTTCTCCTGTATATATACAGTGCACAGTACTACTTCTCCTGTATATATACAGTGCACAGTACTACTTATCCTGTATATATACAGTGCACAGTACTACTTCTCCTGTATATATATATACAGTGCACAGTACTACTTCTCCTGTATATATATGCAGTGCACAGTACTACTTCTCCTGTATATATATACAGTACACAGTACTACTTCTCCTGTATATATATATATACAGTGCACAGTACTACTTCTCCTGTATATATATATACAGTGCACAGTACTACTTCTCCTGTATATATATACAGTGCACAGTACTACTTCTCCTGTATATATATACAGTGCACAGTACTACTTCTCCTGTATATATATAGAGTGCACAGTACTACTTCTCCTGTATATATATACAGTGCACAGTACTTCTTCTCCTGTATATATATACAGTGCACAGTACTACTTCTCCTGTATATATACAGTGCACATTACTACTCCTCCTGTATATATACAGTGCACAGTACTACTTCTCCTGTATATATATACAGTGTACAGTACTACTTCTCCTGTATATATACAGTGCACAGTACAACTTCTCCTGTATTTATGGGCAGTGCACAGTACTACTTCTCCTGTATATATATGCAGTGCACAGTACTACTTCTCCTGTATATATACAGTGCACAGTACTACTTCTCCTGTATATATACAGTGCACAGTACTACTTCTCCTGTATATATACAGTGCACAGTACTACTTCTCCTGTATATATACAGTGCACAGTACTACTTCTCCTGTATATATACAGTGCACAGTACTACTTCTCCTGTATATATATACAGTGCACAGTACTACTTCTCCTGTATATATATACAGTGCACAGTACTACTTCTCCTGTATATATATACAGTGCACAGTACTACTTCTCCTGTATATATATACAGTGCACAGTACTTCTTCTCCTGTATATATATACAGTGCACAGTACTACTTCTCCTGTATATATACAGTGCACATTACTACTCCTCCTGTATATATACAGTGCACAGTACTACTTCTCCTGTATATATATACAGTGTACAGTACTACTTCTCCTGTATATATACAGTGCACAGTACAACTTCTCCTGTATATATGGGCAGTGCACAGTACTACTTCTCCTGTATATATACAGTGCACAGTACTACTTCTCCTGTATATATACAGTGCGCAGTACTACTTCTCCTGTATATATATACAGTGCACAGTACTACTTCTCCTGTATATATATACAGTGCACAGTACTACTTCTCCTGTATATATATACAGTGCACAGTACTACTTCTCCTGTATATATACAGTGCACAGTACTACTTCTCCTGTATATACAGTGCACAGTACTACTTCTCCTGTATATATATACAGTGCACAGTACTACTTCTCCTGTATATATACAGTGCACAGTACTACTTCTCCTGTATATATATATATATATATACAGTGCACAGTACTACTTCTCCTGTATATATATGGGCAGTGCACAGTACTACTTCTCCTGTATATATATACAGTGCACAGTACTACTTCTCCTGTATATATATACAGTGCACAGTACTACTTCTCCTGTATATATGGGCAGTGCACAGTACTACTTCTCCTGTATATATATACAGTGCACAGTACTACTTCTCCTGTATATATACAGTGTACAGTATTACTTCTCCTGTGTATATATATACAGTGCACAGTACTACTTCTCCTGTATATATATGGGCAGTGCACAGTACTACTTCTCCTGTATATATATACAGTGCACAGTACTACTTCTCCTGTATATATACAGTGCACAGTACTACTTCTCCTGTATATATATATACAGTGCACAGTACTACTTCTCCTGTATATATGGGCAGTGCACAGTACTACTTCTCCTGTATATATACAGTGCACAGTACTACTTCTCCTGTATATATATACAGTGCACAGTACTACTTCTCCTGTATATATATACAGTGCACAGTACTACTTCTCCTGTATATATACAGTGCACAGTACTACTTCTCCTGTATATATATATACAGTGCACAGTACTACTTCTCCTGTATATATATACAGTGCACAGTACTACTTCTCCTGTATATATACAGTGCACAGTACTACTTCTCCTGTATATATACAGTGCACAGTACTACTTCTCCTGTATATATATACAGTGCACAGTACTACTTCTCCTGTATATATATACAGTGCACAGTACTACTTCTCCTGTATATATACAGTGCACAGTACTACTTCTCCTGTATATATATATACAGTGCACAGTACTACTTCTCCTGTATATATATACAGTGCACAGTACTACTTCTCCTGTATATATACAGTGCACAGTACTACTTCTCCTGTATATATACAGTGCACAGTACTACTTCTCCTGTATATATACAGTGCACAGTACTACTTCTCCTGTATATATACAGTGCACAGTACTACTTCTCCTGTATATATATACAGTGCACAGTACTACTTCTCCTGTATATATGGGCAGTGCACAGTACTACTTCTCTTGTATATATATATACAGTGCACAGTACTACTTCTCCTGTATATATACACAGTGCACAGTACTACTTCTCCTGTATATATATACAGTGCACAGTACTACTTCTCCTGTATATATATACAGTGCACAGTACTACTTCTCCTGTATATATACAGTGCACAGTACTACTTCTCCTGTATATATACAGTGCACAGTACTACTTCTCCTGTATATATACAGTGCACAGTACTACTTCTCCTGTATATATATACAGTGCACAGTACTACTTCTCCTGTATATATACAGTGCACAGTACTACTTCTCCTGTATATATACAATGCACAGTACTACTTCTCCTGTATATATACAGTGCACAGTACTACTTCTCCTGTATATATACAGTGCACAGTACTACTTCTCCTGTATATATACAGTGCACAGTACTACTTCTCCTGTATATATATACAGTGCACAGTACTACTTCTCCTGTATATATATACAGTGCACAGTACTACTTCTCCTGTATATATATACAGTGCACAGTACTACTTCTCCTGTATATATACAGTGCACAGTACTACTTCTCCTGTATATATATATACAGTGCACAGTACTACTTCTCCTGTATATATATACAGTGCACAGTACTACTTCTCCTGTATATATATAGTGCACAGTACTACTTCTCCTGTATATATACAGTGCACAGTACTACTTCTCCTGTGTATATATACAGTGCACAGTACTACTTCTCCTGTATATATATATAGTGCACAGTACTACTTCTCCTGTATATATATACACTGCACAGTACTACTTCTCCTGTATATATATACAGTGCACAGTACTACTTCTCCTGTATATATATACAGTGCACAGTACTACTTCTCCTGTATATATACAGTGCACAGTACTACTTCTCCTGTATATATATATACAGTGCACAGTACTACTTCTCCTGTATATATATACAGTGCACAGTACTACTTCTCCTGTATATATACAGTGCACAGTACTACTTCTCCTGTATATATATATACAGTGCACAGTACTACTTCTCCTGTATATATATACAGTGCACAGTACTACTTCTCCTGTATATATATATACAGTGCACAGTACTACTTCTCCTGTATATATATACAGTGCACAGTACTACTTCTCCTGTATATATACAGTGCACAGTACAACTTCTCCTGTAACTCTTATTTTATATGAAAGTATAAAAATTAACATAAATCATCAAAACCAACAGAAACAATCGCTGGTCCAGCCGACACCTCGCGCCTCGCCCTCACCGGGATCATGACAGAAACTAAAAGCTGACCCTGCCGGTCCAAAGCCAGGAAAATGCAACACAAACCAGTAATAAGCAATATAATATATACAATAATCATAACGAAAATCAACAATGACGACAACATTAATTTATTTTTTTCAGTCTTTTTTCCATTTTGCAAATTTTTTTTAAATTTTTTTTTCCTCCTCCCCATTAGCACCACGCTCCAAGTCCCAGTGTCTATTGTCCATAGTCCATAGTGTCCCACATACTCACCCCCCCACCCCATCTAACACCCCCCTACTATCACATAGCTTATCACAAAAAATAAATTAATAATAATATAAAACACAACAATTCAAAAACTACACAAATTATAATTATTCCCACAAAGCGCATGGCGCCTCCAAGCCCCACATCTACCGGATCCTCAAAACAAAACAAAAATCTGCAGTGTCGGCATCAACCCAACACCAGGAGCGGAGATAACAGACTAAGGGACACTAAAGGAGAACCCCCTCCAAAGGAGAGAGGCCCTCCCCGTGCCCAGCCTCTCATACTCCAGAGAGCGCACCTTCACTAGGAGGGAGAGGACAGACTAAGGGACACTAAGGAGAGAGGTCCTCCCCGTGCCCAGCCTCTCATACTCCAGAGAGCGCACCTTCACCAGGAGGGGAGATGACAGACTAAGGGACACTAAGGAGAGAGGTCCTCCCCGTGCCCAGCCTCTCATACTCCAGAGAGCGCACCTTCACCAGGAGGAGAGAGGACAGACTAAGGGACACTAAGGAGAGAGGCCCTCCCCGTGCCCAGCCTCTCATACTCCAGAGAGCGCACCTTCACTAGGAGGGAGAGGACAGACTAAGGGACACTAAGGAGAGAGGTCCTCCCCGTGCCCAGCCTCTCATACTCCAGAGAGCGCACCTTCACCAGGAGGGGAGATGACAGACTAAGGGACACTAAGGAGAGAGGTCCTCCCCGTGCCCAGCCTCTCATACTCCAGAGAGCGCACCTTCACCAGGAGGAGAGGACAGACTAAGGGACACTAAGGAGAGAGGCCCTCCCCGTGCCCAGCCTCTCATACTCCAGAGAGCGCACCTTCACCAGGAGGGAGAGGACAGACTAAGGGACACTAAGGAGAGAGGCCCTCCCCGTGCCCAGCCTCTCATACTCCAGAGAGCGCACCTTCACCAGGAGGGAGAGGAGAGACTAAGGGACACTAAGGAGAGAGGCCCTCCCCGTGCCCAGCCTCTCATACTCCAGAAAGCGCACCTTCACCAGGGGGGAGAGGACAGACTAAGGGACACTAAGGAGAGAGGTCCTCCCCGTGCCCAGCCTCTCATACTCCAGAGAGCGCACCTTCACCAGGGGGGAGAGGACAGACTAAGGGACACTAAGGAGAGAGGCCCTCCCCGTGCCCAGCCTCTCATACTCCAGAGAGCGCACCTTCACCAGGGGGGAGAGGACAGACTAAGGGACACTAAGGAGAGAGGCCCTCCCCGTGCCCAGCCTCTCATACTCCAGAGAGTGCACCTTCACCAGGAGGGAGAGGACAGACTAAGGGACACTAAGGAGAGAGGTCCTCCCCGTGCTCAGCCTCTCATACTCCAGAGAGCGCACCTTCACCAGGAGGGAGAGGACAGACTAAGGGACACTAAGGAGAGAGGCCCTCCCCGTGCCCAGCCTCCCATACTCCAGAGAGCACATCTTCACCAGGAGGGAGAGGACAGACTAAGGGACACTAAGGAAAGAGGCCCTCCCTGTGCCCAGCCTCTCATACTCCAGAGAGCGCACCTTCCCCAGGGGGGAGAGGACAGACTAAGGGACACTAAGGAGAGAGGTCCTCCCCGTGCCCAGCCTCTCATACTCCAGAGAGTGCACCTTCCCCAGGGGGGAGAGGACAGACTAAGGGACACTAAGGAGAGAGGTCCTCCCCGTGCCCAGCCCCTCATACTCCAGAGAGCGCACCTTCACCAGGAGGGGAGAGGACAGACTAAGGGACACTAAGGAGAGAGGCCCTCCCCGTGCCCATCCTCCCATACTCCAGAGAGCACATCTTCACCAGGAGGGAGAGGACAGACTAAGGGACACTAAGGAGAGAGGCCCTCCCTGTGCCCAGCCTCTCATACTCCAGAGAGCGCACCTTCACCAGGAGGGGAGAGGACAGACTAAGGGACACTAAGGAGAGAGGCCCTCCCCGTGCCCAGCCTCTCATACTCCAGAGAGCGCACCTTCACCAGGAGGAGAGGACAAACTAAGGGACACTAAGGAGAGAGGTCCTCCCCGTGCCCTGCCTCTCATACTCCAGAGAGCGCACCTTCACCAGGAGGGAGAGGACACACTAAGGGACACTAAGGAGAGAGGTCCTCCCCGTGCCCAGCCTCTCATATGCCAGAGAGCGCACCTTCACCAGGAGAGGAGAGAATAAGGGACACTAAGGAGAGAGGCCCTCCCCGTGCCCAGCCTCTCATACTCCAGAGAGCGTACCTTCACCAGGAGGGAGAGGACAGACTAAGGGACACTAAGGAGAGAGGCCCTCCCTGTGCCCAGCCTCTCATACTCCAGAGAGTGCACCTTCACCAGGAAGGGAGAGGACAGACTAAGGGACACTAAGGAGAAAGGCCCTCCCCGTGCCCAGCCTCTCATACTCCAGAGAGCGCACCTTCACCAGGAGGGGAGAGGACAGACTAAGGGACACTAAGGAGAGAGGCCCTCCACGTGCCCAGCCTCTCATACTCCAGAGAGCGCACCTTCACCATTAGGGGAGAGGACAGACTAAGGGACACTAAGGAGAGAGGTCCTCCCCGTGCCCAGTCCCTCATACTCCAGAGAGCGCACCTTCACAAGAGGGGATAGGACAGACTAAGGGACACTAAGGAGAGAGGCCCTCCCTGTGCCCAGCCTCTCATACTCCAGAGAGCGCACCTTCACCAGGAGGGAGAGGACAGACTAAGGGACACTAAGGAGAGAGGCCCTCCCCGTGCCCAGCCTCTCATACTCCAGAGAGCGCACCTTCACCAGGAGGAGAGGACAGACTAAGGGACACTAAGGAGAGAGGCCCTCCCCGTGCCCAGCCTCTCATACTCCAGAGAGCGCACCTTCACCAGGAGGGAGAGGACAGACTAAGGGACACTAAGGAGAGAGGCCCTCCCCGTGCCCAGCCTCTCATACTCCAGAGAGCGCACCTTCACCAGGGGGGAGAGGACAGACTAAGGGACACTAAGGAGAGAGGCCCTCCCCGTGCCCAGCCTCTCATACTCCAGAGAGCGCACCTTCACCAGGAGGGAGAGGACAGACTAAGGGACACTAAGGAGAGAGGCCCTCCCCGTGCCCAGCCTCTCATACTCCAGAGAGCACACCTTCACCAAGGGGGGGGGGGGGGGACAGACTAAGGGACACTAAGGAGAGAGGCCCTCCCTGTGCCCAGCCTCTCATACTCCAGAGAGCGCACCTTCACCAGGAGGGAGAGGACAGACTAAGGGACACTAAGGAGAGAGGCCCTCGACGTGCCCAGCCTCTCATACTCCAGAGAGCGCACCTTCACCATTAGGGGAGAGGACAGACTAAGGGACACTAAGGAGAGAGGTCCTCCCCGTGCCCAGTCCCTCATACTCCAGAGAGCGCACCTTCACAAGAGGGGAGAGGACAGACTAAGGGACACTAAGGATTGAGGCCCTCCCCGTGCCCAGCCTCTCATACTCCAGAGAGCGCACCTTCACCAGTGGGGAGAGAACAGACTAAGGGACACTAAGGAGAGAGGCCCTCCCCGGGCCCAGCCTCTCATACTCCAGAGAGCGCACCTTCACCAGGAGGAGAGGACAGACTAAGGGACACTAAGGAGAGAGGCCCTCCCCGTGCCCAGCCTCTCATACTCCAGAGAGCGCACCTTCACCAGAAGGGGAGAGGACAGACTGAGGGACACTAAGGAGAGAGGCCCTCCCCGTGCCCATCCTCTCATACTCCAGAGAGCGCACCTTCACCAGTGGGGAGAGAACAGACTAAGGGACACTAAGGAGAGAGGCCCTCCCCGTGCCCAGCCTCTCATACTCCAGAGAGGGCACCTTCACCAGGGGGGGAGAGGACAGACTAAGGGACACTAAATTTTGAGGAAAAAAGAGTACCCTGACTCACGTAGGGCGCTGACAGTGCACTTCCCAAGAAAATATACAATACCCTTTATTCAGGAAAAAGTAGGAATATTTAATCTATTAAAATACATACAATAATATGTGTCCAAACGTGACGCGTTTCGGGTGTGCAACACCCTTTCTCAAACAAAGGACAATTAACAAAGTAACACAATGACATTCATTTATAGTGTAGGGAAAATCAAGTGACTTACGTGATTACACGCTGCTCGGCTCAAGTTTCCGGGTTCGCATGCCGAAAAAAGCCCGCGAACGGCAGTGCGTTAGTGCGCATGCGCAATTGTCACTGGGGCGCCGGATGTTTGACCGGCATACCATGGCAACGCTCGTGCGCATGAGGTAAGTATTAGTAAACATAATTCAGAGAACAACAAGGCGCAATTAAGCGCTAGTAAGCAAAAGGGGATTAAAAATTGGTGAATTTGATTAAATTGCTAGTGAGACAATTGATTAATTAATAGCAGGAACGGAACAGTATGAATAGTTGGTTCTGAGGAGATGTAAAATAACAATTATATATAAAATAGATATATAAGGATTATAAGATGTGAAATTAATAACTTATAGGATCATAAGTTATTGATAAACGATATCAGGGGGAATTGTAGCCAACTTATTCATAAAATCATAATAGTTAATGATCTAGAGTAGAAATACTAGGGAATAACCTAAAATTATTATTGAAGACACATTTGTTGAAAGAATATTTGTTGAAAAAATATATATAAATATATAAAAGAGTGGATTTATAATTACATGATTCCATTATTAATACCAAAAAGCTTTCAAAAATAAAATTAAACAATTAAAAAGTGAATATATATAAAAATAAAGGTATAAATGGATCTAAAAGGATATAAAAATACCTAATCTACCTAAACATAAATACACATAAAATTGCTAATATAAAATTGTAGATATGGAAGGACTTTGCTTATCTTGCAGTATAACTCAGAGTTGCGTATACAGTGTTTTTTAGTATATATTTTCTAGGCTTTCATTTAGTCCTGCGGGTACCAAGCTCTGAATTTTAAATATCCAATACATCTCACGCCTTTAAGATAATTGAATCTCTGCGGAACAGTAGGGCCGATATGTTCAATCGGGAGTATACTAAATTCTTTGATATTACAGTCGTGATGTGTAGCTGCATGCCGTGACACACTATGTAGGGTAAAACCATTCTGGATGTTATGTCTATGGGTATTTAGTCTTTCCCTTAGAGGCTGAATAGTGCGTCCAATGTACTGCAATTTGCACTTACATTCTATTAAATAAATAATGTGGTTGGATCCGCAATTTACAAAGCTTTTTATTGGATATGTCTCCTTTGTTATATTAGACGTAAATGTCTTTTGTCTGTGTTTTATGGAGTCGCAACACTTACAACGTGCGTGTCCACATTTGTAGCTGCCCACAATTTTAGGGAACAGGGTGGTTGGAGGATTCTTGACCGTCATAGGTTTTAAACGACTAGGGGCCAGGATGTTCTTAAGTGTTCGGGCCCTCCTAAAGGTCAGGTGTGGGTTTCTGGGGATAACTTCCTTTAGGTACGGGTCATGTAGTAAAATGTCCCAATGTTTTGCTAGAATATTTCTTATTTTCTTACTGTCCGAAGAGAAGGTTGTAATGAAATTTATATCAAAGGACCCCCTTCCTTTAATTTTTCTCTGGGTTGTAGGCAAGCTTTCTGTGTTAGTTCGCCCGCTTTTTTATTGGCCATTTTAATCAAAGTGGAAGGGTAACCCTTTGCCCTGAACCTTTCTGTAAGAACTTTACACTGGACGGCATAATCCAAGTCGTCCGTACAATTCCTCCTAATTCTTTTATATTGACCGTAAGGTACATTAGTCAACCATTTTTTAAAATGGTTGCTATCGAATCCCAGGTAGCTGTTGCTATCAACTGGTTTAAAGTAAGATTTTGTCCTGATTTCCCCTTCAGATGTATGAAATACTACCACATCTAAAAGTTCGGCATTATTTTTTACTATATTACATGTAAACTCTAATCCCCACTCGTTCTCGTTGATATCTTTAACGAAATTCTTAGCCTCCTCCTCACTCCCTTTCCAAATAATAAAAACATCATCTATGAATCTTTTGTACAATTGGCAGTATCCAAAGTCTTTATGTTGGTAGATGACCTGCTCCTCGAACAATCCAACATAAAGATTCGCAAAGCTGGGAGCAAATTTGCTCCCCATGGCGGTACCCCTATTTTGCAGAAATATTCTGTTCAAGAAAGAAAAATAGTTATGTTTGAGAATAAACTCAGTGGCCCTCAGTATAAAGTTAGTTTGTATATCGATGACTGAGGGGTCCTTGTTTAGGTAGTGGAAGATGGCATGAATCCCGAGATCGTGTGGGATGTTAGTGTACAGTGAGCTAATGTCCATTGTAATAAATAGCCAAGAATTATCCCATTTTTGTTCGAGGACATGTCTAATTAGGTCTGATGTGTCAAGAAGAAAAGCATCTAGACCCCTAACATATTTCTGAAGATGTAGATCTACATAGTGGGAGAGGTTAGACGTTCTCTCTTAGACATTCATCGAGAAATTTGTAGAGGGTTGTTTTATATTCCAGGGTGGGATCATGATCTAACCTAGAATAAAAGGCCTTATCGGCAATGAGACGTTCTGCTTCTAAGGTATAGTCCGACCTGTTTTGGATGACAATTCCCCCCTTATCTGCCGCCTTTATTACTAGGTCCTGTCTGCTGGCTAAATCCTTGAGTGCTATCCTCTCTTTGTATGTTAGATTATTCTTTCTCGTCTTAGTTCCTGCACTCTTTGTGGTATGGAGGTCCTGGAACTCTGTGGACACCAAACTGTAGAAGGTCTCCACGAAGTTCCCTTTGTGATGGACCGGATAGAATGTGGATATTGGTTTTAGATTTGTATGTTGGAAGAGCATTTCCGAAGCTGTTTCTATCGGTTGGGGAGTGGGAATGGAGGTAGTGGGGTCTTCACTGGGAGTTATAAGATTAAGATTACCACCATTTCTATCAGTTAGGTTAAAATGTCTTTTTAGAGTTAATTTTCTAATAAATTTATTGAGGTCAATGAAAAGATCGAAGTCGTCCGATCTGGACATAGGGCAAAATGAAAGCCCTTTTTCTAAAAGTGTGGTCTCCTGTATTGTGAGGGTATGGCTGGACAAATTAAAAATCTTAACTAGATTATTTTTCTTATTATCATTACACACTTGTGGTCTTACTACTACCTGTTCCTTTTGTATTTGGGGGTCTCTACTAGTGAGTCCTCCTGGGATGAGGCTGAGTCGGTGTCTGTTCTTTCCTCCTCTTCTACCTCTCTTGTGTTGTTTTTTCTTTTGAGGCTCAGAGGGGGGGCTGGAAATACTGTTTCTTTCAATACTGTTTTTAGGGTGTAAGGGTGTAACGGTCTTTCTTTTATTTCCCCTGGTAGCCCTAAAAAAAGACTCGGTATCGTTGAGTGAAGGTATGTCCCCAGAACGTGTATAATCCAGCGATGTTTTCTTGATGTTACTCTCATTAAGGGGTGTGAAGAATTGTTGTTGATGTTCTCCATGTGGGCTTCTTGGGGAAGGGCTGGCACCATGGGTAGTTAGTATTGAGTCATTAAGGTCAATGGTATCTGTATGAGGAAATTTACCTGATGGAAGTGCAGGTTTGGGTATGTTCTTCATGAGTTGATCAAACTGTATTTGGTCCCTATTCTGGAATTGGATTTTTTGGGTATCAAGATTTTGTTATGTGGTAGGTGTTTCTAGTTCGTTGGTATGTACCAGATTAGTTATATAGTGTTTAGAGTTTACATGTAATATAGTAAAAAATAATGCCGAACTTTTAGATGTGGTAGTATTTCATACATCTGAAGGGGAAATCAGGACAAAATCTTACTTTAAACCAGTTGATAGCAACAGCTACCTGGGATTCGATAGCAACCATTTTAAAAAATGGTTGACTAATGTACCTTACGGTCAATATAAAAGAATTAGGAGGAATTGTACGGACGACTTGGATTATGCCGTCCAGTGTAAAGTTCTTACAGAAAGGTTCAGGGCAAAGGGTTACCCTTCCACTTTGATTAAAATGGCCAATAAAAAAGCGGGCGAACTAACACAGAAAGCTTGCCTACAACCCAGAGAAAAATTAAAGGAAGGGGGTCCTTTGATATAAATTTCATTACAACCTTCTCTTCGGACAGTAAGAAAATAAGAAATATTCTAGCAAAACATTGGGACATTTTACTACATGACCCGTACCTAAAGGAAGTTATCCCCAGAAACCCACACCTGACCTTTAGGAGGGCCCGAACACTTAAGAACATCCTGGCCCCTAGTCGTTTAAAACCTATGACGGTCAAGAATCCTCCAACCACCCTGTTCCCTAAAATTGTGGGCAGCTACAAATGTGGACACGCACGTTGTAAGTGTTGCGACTCCATAAAACACAGACAAAAGACATTTACGTCTAATATAACAAAGGAGACATATCCAATAAAAAGCTTTGTAAATTGCGGATCCAACCACATTATTTATTTAATAGAATGTAAGTGCAAATTGCAGTACATTGGACGCACTATTCAGCCTCTAAAGGAAAGACTAAATACCCATAGACATAACATCCAGAATGGTTTTACCCTACATAGTGTGTCACGGCATGCAGCTACACATCACGACTGTAATATCAAAGAATTTAGTATACTCCCGATTGAACATATCGGCCCTACTGTTCCGCAGAGATTCAATTATCTTAAAGGCGTGAGATGTATTGGATATTTAAAATTCAGAGCTTGGTACCCGCAGGACTAAATGAAAGCCTAGAAAATATATACTAAAAAACACTGTATACGCAACTCTGAGTTATACTGCAAGATAAGCAAAGTCCTTCCATATCTACAATTTTATATTAGCAATTTTATGTGTATTTATGTTTAGGTAGATTAGGTATTTTTATATCCTTTTAGATCCATTTATACCTTTATTTTTATATATATTCACTTTTTAATTGTTTAATTTTATTTTTGAAAGCTTTTTGGTATTAATAATGGAATCATGTAATTATAAATCCACTCTTTTATATATTTATATATATTTTTTCAACAAATATTCTTTCAACAAATATTTCTTCAATAATAATTTTAGGTTATTCCCTAGTATTTCTACTCTAGATCATTAACTATTATGATTTTATGAATAAGTTGGCTACAATTCCCCCTGATATCGTTTATCAATAACTTATGATCCTATAAGTTATTAATTTCACATCTTATAATCCTTATATATCTATTTTATATATAATTGTTATTTTACATCTCCTCAGAACCAACTATTCATACTGTTCCGTTCCTGCTATTAATTAATCAATTGTCTCACTAGCAATTTAATCAAATTCACCAATTTTTAATCCCCTTTTGCTTACTAGCGCTTAATTGCGCCTTGTTGTTCTCTGAATTATGTTTACTAATACTTACCTCATGCGCACGAGCGTTGCCATGGTATGCCGGTCAAACATCCGGCGCCCCAGTGACAATTGCGCATGCGCACTAACGCACTGCCGTTCGCGGGCTTTTTTCGGCATGCGAACCCGGAAACTTGAGCCGAGCAGCGTGTAATCACGTAAGTCACTTGATTTTCCCTACACTATATATGAATGTCATTGTGTTACTTTGTATATTGTCCTTTGTTTGAGAAAGGGTGTTGCACACCCGAAACGCGTCACGTTTGGACACATATTATTGTATGTATTTTAATAGATTAAATATTCCTACTTTTTCCTGAATAAAGGGTATTGTATATTTTCTTGGGAAGTGCACTGTCAGCGCCCTACGTGAGTCAGGGTACTCTTTTTTCCTCAAAATTTATTGTTTTACCGGACGCCTCAGTCGCTGCCGGTTATTCCTGACTGTGGGAGCTACACGGACAGTGTACACCCTAAAACACACCCCAACAACTTTCTTCGGACCTTAACAAGAAAAGGAACCTCTTCATATATTATATTATATTCTACGAGCACATTTGCAAGAAACCTTCAGGTGAGCACCTCCGACTACTCATACATTAGTGTTGGATTATAATAATAATAAATAATAATAATCTTTATTTATATAGCGCCATCAAATTACGTAGCGCTTTACAAATCAAACCAGACGTTATTACCTGAGGCGCCGTCCTCTGTTGTGTTCTTTCTCTTTTTCGTATTTCAAGCATAAGGGACACTAAGGAGAGAGGCCCTCCCTGTGCCCAGCCTCTCATACTCCAGAGAGCGCACCTTCACCAGGAGGGAGAGGACAGACTAAGGGACACTAAGGAGAGAGGCCCTCCCCGTGCCCAGCCTCTCATACTCCAGAGAGCGCACCTTCACCAGGAGGAGAGGACAGACTAAGGGACACTAAGGAGAGAGGCCCTCCCCGTGCCCAGCCTCTCATACTCCAGAGAGCGCACCTTCACCAGGAGGGGAGAGGACAGACTAAGGGACACTAAGGAGAGAGGTCCTCCCCGTGCCCAGCCTCTCATACTCCAGAGAGCGCACCTTCACCAGGAGGGAGAGGACAGACTAAGGGACACTAAGGAGAGAGGCCCTCCCCGTGCCCAGCCTCTCATACTCCAGAGAGCGCACCTTCACCAGGAGGAGAGGACAGACTAAGGGACACTAAGGAGAGAGGCCCTCCCCGTGCCCAGCCTCTCATACTCCAGAGAGCGCACCTTCACCAAGGGGGGGGGGGGACAGACTAAGGGACACTAAGGAGAGAGGCCCTCCCCGTGCCCAGCCTCTCATACTCCAGAGAGCGCACCTTCACCAGGAGAGGAGAGAATAAGGGACACTAAGGAGAGAGGCCCTCCCCGTGCCCAGCCTCTCATACTCCAGAGAGTGCACCTTCACCAGGAGGGAGAGGACAGACTAAGGGACACTAAGGAGAGAGGCCCTCCCCGTGCCCAGCCTCTCATACTCCAGAGAGTGCACCTTCACCAGGAGGGGAGAGGACAGACTAAGGGACACTAAGGAGAGAGGCCCTCCCCGTGCCCAGCCTCTCATACTCCAGAAAGCGCACCTTCACCAGGGGGGAGAGGACAGACTAAGGGACACTAAGGAGAGAGGTCCTCCCCGTGCCCAGTTTCTCATACTCCAGACAGCGCACCTTCACCAGGAGGGAGAGGACAGACTAAGGGACACTAAGGAGAGAGGCCCTCCACGTGCCCAGCCTCTCATACTCCAGAGAGCGCACCTTCACCATTAGGGGAGAGGACAGACTAAGGGACACTAAGGAGAGAGGTCCTCCCCGTGCCCAGTACCTCATACTCCAGAGAGCACACCTTCACCAGGAGGGGAGAGGACAGACTAAGGGGCACTAAGGAGAGAGGCCCTCCCCATGCCCAGCCTCTCATACTCCAGAGAGCGCACCTTCACAAGAGGGGAGAGGACAGACTAAGGGACACTATGGAGAGAGGCCCTCCCCGTACCCAGCCTCTCATACTCCAGAGAGCGCACCTTCACCAGGGGGGAGAGGACAGACTAAGGGACACTAAGGAGAGAGGTCCTCCCCGTGCCCAGCCTCTCATACTCCAGAGAGCGCACCTTCACCAGGGGGGAGAAGACAGACTAAGGGACACTAAGGAGAAAGGCCCTCCCCGTGCCCAGCCTCTCATACTCCAGAGAGCGCACCTTCACCAGGAGGGGAGAGGACAGACTAAGGGACACTAAGGAGAGAGGTCCTCCCCGTACCCAGTACCTCATACTCCAGAGAGTGCACCCTCACCAGGGGGGAGAGGACAGACTAAGGGACACTAAGGAGAGAGGTCCTCCCCGTGCCCAGCCTCTCATACTCCAGAGAGCGCACCTTCACCAGGGGGGAGAAGACAGACTAAGGGACACTAAGGAGAAAGGCCCTCCCCTTGCCCAGCCTCTCATACTCCAGAGAGCGCACCTTCACCAGGAGGGGAGAGGACAGACTAAGGGACACTAAGGAGAGAGGCCCTCCCCGTGCCCAGCCTCTCATACTCCAGAGAGCACACCTTCACCAAGGGGGGGGGGGGGACAGACTAAGGGACACTAAGGAGAGAGGCCCTCCCCGTGCCCAGCCTCTCATACTCCAGAGAGTGCACCTTCACCAGGGGGGAGAGGACAGACTAAGGGACACTAAGGAGAGAGGTCCTCCCCGTGCCCAGTTTCTCATACTCCAGACAGCGCACCTTCACCAGGAGGGAGAAGACAGACTAAGGGACACTAAGGAGAGAGGCCCTCCACGTGCCCAGCCTCTCATACTCAAAAGAGCGCACCTTCACCATTAGGGGAGAGGACAGACTAAGGGACACTAAGGAGAGAGGTCCTCCCCGTGCCCAGTACCTCATACTCCAGAGAGCGCACCTTCACAAGAGGGGAGAGGACAGACTAAGGGACTCTAAGGAGAGAGGCCCTCCCCGTACCCAGCCTCTCATACTCCAGAGAGCACACCTTCACCAAGGGGGGGGGGGGGACAGACTAAGGGACACTAAGGAGAGAGGCCCTCCCCGTGCTCAGCCTCTCATACTCCAGAGAGCGCACCTTCACCATTAGGGGAGAGGACAGACTAAGGGACACTAAGGAGAGAGGTCCTCCCCGTGCCCAGTACCTCATACTCCAGAGAGCGCACCTTCACAAGAGGGGAGAGGACAGACTAAGGGACTCTAAGGAGAGAGGCCCTCCCCGTACCCAGCCTCTCTTACTCCAGAGAGTGCACCTTCACCAGGGGGGAGAGGACAGACTAAGGGACACTAAGGAGAGAGGTCCTCCCCGTACCCAGCCTCTCATACTCCAGAGAGCACACCTTCACCAAGGGGGGGGGGGGGGACAGACTAAGGGACACTAAGGAGAGAGGCCTTCCCCGTGCCCAGCCTCTCATACTCCAGAGAGCGCACCTTCACCAGGGGGGAGAGGACAGACTAAGGGACACTAAGGAGAGAGGCCCTCCCCGTGCCCAGCCTCTCATACTCCAGAGAGCACACCTTCACCAAGGGGGGGGGGGGGACAGACTAAGGGACACTAAGGAGAGAGGCCCTCCCCGTGCCCAGCCTCTCATACTCCAGAGAGCGCACCTTCACCAGGAGGGGAGAGGACAGACTAAGGGACACTAGGGTGAGAGGCCTTCCCCGTGCCCAGCCTCTCATACTCCAGAGAGCGCACCTTCACCAGGAGGGAGAGGACAGACTAAGGGACACTAAGGAGAGAGGCCCTCCCCGTGCCCAGCCTTTCATACTCCAGAGAGTGCACCTTCACCAGGAGGGGAGAGGACGGACTAAGGGACACTAAGGAGAGAGGTCCTCCCCGTGCCCAGCTTCTCATACTCCAGAGAGCGCACCTTCACCAGGTCACCCAGAATGTTCCTAACCACCTTATCCACCAGGAGGATTTTATTCTGAGCTGATCCTAGAGACCGTGTGTTCCACATGTGGTACCTGACCACTAGGAATAAAGTGCATCGGTCCCGGCCACCCAGGCCTCTGAATGCTCCATAAGCCCACTCCGCATAGGAGAGACCGGCCAACCCGGGCTAATGGATGGAAGCGCCCACCCGGTTGTACACCTCTGTGTTAAAGGGGCACTGAAGCAGGAAGTGGTCCATGCTCTCCAGCAGGCCACCGCACTCCTCCCGGGGACAACCCCTTTCCCCAGAGCTCCTATACTTCAGATTGTCCCTCACACACAGCTTTCCATGGAAGCAGCGCCAAGTCACGTCACAAAACTTCAAGGGGATCCTGATGGAATTCAAAAGACCTAAACCCACCCCAAGATCCCGACTTGGGCAATCCCTGAGGGCCAGGGGCTTTTGGAAATGGGTTAACAGAACCCTATGCTCAAGGAGTTTCCTCGACATGGTCCTGATCTCCCACACTCCCAGACCCCACCGGCGAATCACCTTCAGAACCGGGGTAGCGTAAGCCGGAAGGTGCCCATGCGGTGTGCGAAGATCCTTCACTTGCCCTCCTGTCTCCCATTCCTGGAAGAAATGCCGAAACCATCCCCTGCAGGAGTATACCCACGGAGGAGCCCTCTCTTTCCAGAGGTTTTCTACATTGATCTTAAGAAAGGTATTCACTAGGAATACTACAGGGTTGACCATACACAACCCTCCTTGCCTCCTCGTGCAGTAAGTAACCTCCCTCCTGACTAGGTTCAGCCTATTCCCCCATAACAGCTGGAAGAACAGACTGTAGACCCGAGTCCAGAGGGGTTCTGACAAGATGCACACACTGCCCAGATAAATCAGTAACGGGAGCAGGTAGGTTTTGATCAGGTAAACCCTTTCTCTGAGGGTCAAAGACCAACCCTTCCACTGGTCCACCCTCTGAGCGGCGATCTTAAGCCTGCCGTCCCAGTTTTGCATGGGGTAATCCCCCTGGCCAAATTCGATGCTGAGAACCAGAGTCCTGGGGCCCTGGAAGAGTGTCCGGGAGATCAAAGCCTGGATCCCCCTCTCCCAGCCAGAGACTCTCACACTTATCCCGGTTGATCTTAGACCCAGAAGCCTCCGAGTAGCGGTCAACCTCCGACATCATCCATTGCGCCTCCCCTCGCGAGGAAACAAAATTGGTGACTTCGTCGGCATACGCTACAATGGGTCAATCGCGAATACGTATAGAAGTGGGCTCAGAGGACAACCTTGGCGAACACCAGACCCGACCTCAAAAGAGCGGCCAATCCAACTGTTCACAAACGGTAAACTCTCTGCCCCTGCATATAAAACCTTAAGCCAATTGACAAACCCACCTGGCAGGCCAAACCTCAGAAGGACAGCCCAGAGGTACTCGTGATCAACCCGATCAAACGCTTTTGCCTGGTCCAAGGACAGCAAGTACCCCTTCCAGTTACCAGCCCTGCCCTGCTCCACTGCCTCCCGGACACAAAGCACAGCACTAAATGTACTGCGGCCTGGAACAGAGCAGTGCTGGGTCCCCGAAAGGAGCCGGGGCGCAAACTGCACCAGCCGATTAAACAGCACCTTTGCCAAAACCTTTCTGTCCGTATTGAGACTATGGCCTCTATGGGCCGCCAGTTCTCAATACGAGATCGGTCCTTACCCTTTGACAGGATGATCAGGGCAGACCTCCTCATTGACTTCGGCAGAGCGCCCGAGGAAAGACACTCATTGAATACCTCAGTCAAGAGGGGAACCAAGGTGTCCTTAAAGGTCTTATAGAACTCGGATGTTAAGCCATCCGGACCTGGCGATTTCTTGAGGGCGAGCCCTTCAATCGCCCGGCTGACTTCCTCTTCCCTGATCATCCCTGTCAAAACATCAAGAGAGGGGTCTACTCCTGGCTCAGGGACAGTCTCTGCCAGGAAAGCCGAAATCACATCCCGATCTAGATCCTTCTTGCCCAAGAGGTGTGAGTGGAAGGTTCTGACGACCTCCAGAATCCGTGATCTGGACCTTTTCAGGGATCCCGTACTGTCAACCAGTCCTGTGACAACTTTACTACTCACTGACATCTTGAAGTTTCTGTAAGGGACGGGCGAGCGGTATTTCCCGTAATCCCTCTCAAAAACCAAAGATGCGTGTCTATCGTACTGACACCTCTTCAGCAAAGATTTCACTCTGGAGATGTCCTCACGACTACCTCCAGTCGAGACGAGATGCTCGAGTTTCCTCCTCAAGCCCTGATACAGGCGGTACCTGTCCAGGCTCCTGAGGCTCGAGAGCTGGCGGAAGAATCTCGCCGCCCTTTTCTTGAGCATCTCACACCACTCTGACTTACTGCTACAAAGGCCCAGCAATGGTACCTGGCTCTGAAGAAAGTCCTCAAAACGATTGTCTGATCTCTGCTTCTTCCAGGAGAGACGAATTGAGCTTCCAGTAGCCTCTTCCCATCCGGGGGGGTCTCTGCAACATTCAGAGAAAACAAAATTAGACAGTGATCGGAGAACTCCACCTCAACAACAGAAACTGGTGAAGAAATGGCTTCCTACTTTAAATAAAACCTGTCTATTCTAGACCTGCAGCTACCCCTATAATAGGTAACCTCGCGTGGCCTGGGGTGTGCCGGATGTGGACATCCACCAGGCGAGCTTCACTAGCTATGCTATTAAGTGCTACGCTATCATAAGTCAGCTTGTCTCTGGAACCTCCCCTATCCTGGTACCTCGTGACAGCATTGAAGTCTCCTCCAAAGACCACCTGCCGACTTGTGAAAAGGTAGGCCTTGATCCTCATAAACATAGACATTTCCTGTCCCACTTGGACTGGGGACCATAGATGTTAATAAGACGAAGTTCTTGTCCCTTCATGAGGACATCCAGGATCAGGCACCTCCCCATTTCTAACTCGATAACCCGTCGGCATTCTACCGGTGCGGTAAAAAGTACTGCCACTCCGCTATACGGCTCGGCCGCAAGAGACCAATAGGAAGGCCCGTGTCTCCATTCCCTCTTAGCTTTATACACGGCCGCCAAATCTGGCAGCCTGGTCTCCTGCAAAAATAAAATGTTGGCTTCAACGCGGCCGAGAAAATCAAAGGCCGCAAATCTAGCCGCATCAGACTTAATGCTGGCGACATTAATGGACGCCTGCGTCAACGGAGTGGGTGCCGCCATCATGAGTGATTGAGTTAGATGGCTTTCTTTTTCCCACCCCCCTCCTTACCACCGTCTGACGAGGAGCAACCTCTACGCTTTAGGGAGACAGACATATTCATTGCCCCCTTGGTCACCCCACCGTCAGACTCATCGTCCCCATCACCAGACTCTGGGCCAATTTCCCCCCTCGAGGACCTTTCATCCTCCGAGGAGGGAGACTCGGCGCCCCCCACAGGACCTACCGCCACTGACTCCGGATCCTTACCCCCTACCTCCTCTTCCGAAGAGGAGATATCCTTGAGGGCTTGGAAACGGTTTGAGAGAACGATCAAAGGGGAGGTAGTTTGGCCTTCCTTTGAAGCGTCTGCAGCTTTTACAATTTTGCGTTTTTTCTTTTTGGCACCCTTCTTACGTTTTTCATTTAGCCATCTCCTATTGTCCTCATCCATACTCTCATAAAGAGAGGAACCAGTGGTGATGGCCTCTTCCTCTCTCTCTCCAGCCTCCTGACCTCTTCATCCAAGTCCTGCTCCCCCAGGGCCTCAGCTGCGGCAGCAGTTGTCTCAGTAACAGGGCTATGGCTCACCCCAGCAGTCTGGGGCTCCCCAAGCTCTCTGCTCCTTCGATGGCCTTCAAGTCGCCTCAACCTAGAAGGCGGCATGGTTTTGCCTTTCTTCCTTGGCCCCTCTGCCCCTTCAGCCCTAGCAGAACCCTCCACAGCAGGAGCAACACCTCGGCTCTCTCCCACTCGGGCTCCGACTATATTGGCAAAGGAGCGAGGGCAGCGACTGAATGGGTGACCAAGCTCACCACACAGATGACACCTGATCTGCTCACAGTTTGCGGCAAGATGACCAACCCCACCGCACAATGCGCACTTCTGCACATGGCAGTTGGCGCTAAAGTGCGTGGGATCACCACATCTGTGGCAGACCTTTGGCTGCCCCTGGTAAAAGATCAGGATTCTGTCCCTCCCCAAGAAAGCTGAAGAGGGAATGTGGGTGACCGTGCCTCCTGAACGCCTCAACTTAACCATGAAGGTCCAGGCTCCTGACCAGATGCCAAACTCATCCAAGTTCTTTTTAGGAACCGCCACTTCGCTATACCTGTTCAACCAGGTCATAATATCCATGCATGAAAGTGACTCATTACATGTTAAAACGGTCACTCTCTTGACCTCATTTTGACGGGACACTGCTTGCACAGCGAAATCCCGCCAGCCGGGCTCAATGCGCCTCAGCTCATAATTCGACCAAAAGAGCTCAAGGCCCTCCGGCCGAACAAAGCTGATGTCAAAAATGGGGGTGCCGGGGGCGTAGCTGGACCCTGGAGCTAATGGCCGCAAGCTAGGAGAGCTCTGCAATCCCGGTGCCCGTTTTGCCTGCAAGGAGGGGAGCTACCCTGGCCCCCAAAGTTAAAAAGACCCCCAGAAGGGGAGCGAAGACCCCAGGATCCCAAGATTTCGTCCGGGCGGGCGAAACCTCACTCACCCGCTTCCTCCACTCCACCATCACAGCCAGCACGGACCCACGATCAAGCAGGGAAGGCGGCGACACGAAGACCCTGGCACAGACCTCCGAGACGCCCACTATGGCTCCCACACCAGCAGCGGGTAAGCATGGTCTTTCAGCAACCGCCGCACCTCTCCCGCATGCCGGGCGCCACGATCCCGCCACCACGCTGCAGGCTGCGTCTGGCCACCATCTTGGCGCCCAGCCTAACAAACAGCGAGGCTCCCCTGTGGTGCAGCAGCGCCAAACTAAAGCAGCCTCCCCGCAGACCCCAGTCCAGGGACTCCAGCAGCGCCATGATGGAGGTGAGAATCCCCACAGTGGCGCCTCACCCCAATCACAGCCCCCAGAGAAGGAGCCAAGCCCCATAGAAATAGGACAAGAAGAAAATGGAGGACAGGGGCAATGTTCTAGGGGCCTCCCCCTAAGATCCCCCTAACTATCACAGCCAGGGGAATTTGTTCCTGGGGTCCCATATATTCCCAGGTCACAGCTACTAGAGGATGAGCTGCGTGCTACCCCCACCCTCACCCGCTATGCAGCGCCCTCCCAAGAGTGGGTATCATCACCTGAGCAATACAGTATGGACACTATAACAGATAAGAGACCACCGACATCACAATCGTATTGGCGTGCCCATCTCCAGAGGAGGACTTTAAGTCTTTA
The DNA here is from genome assembly GCF_040894005.1 of Engystomops pustulosus. Taxonomy (NCBI): domain Eukaryota; kingdom Metazoa; phylum Chordata; class Amphibia; order Anura; family Leptodactylidae; genus Engystomops; species Engystomops pustulosus. The sequence goes on from NW_027284981.1 coordinate 63,384, forward strand.
ATCACTGAAGTCAAAGAGGCTTTCAAATCTGAAATATCAGAGGTACGACGTGATATTCAGGATATGACGCAGAAAATTGATAACCTAGAAGCTGAGCAGGCAGACTCAAGGCGTCAAACGCAACATGCCTTACATTCTCTATCTATTACGCTACGAGAAATGGCCAGACACCTGGAAGATCTTGATAACAGAGGAAGACGTAACAATATTCGGGTGAGAGGCATATCTGAGGTGGAGGGTAAGGAAGATGTTCGGGCTACACTACAAGCACTTTTCTCAACGCTACTTGGGGAGCCGGAAACACAGGTGAAGCTTGATAGAGCTCATAGAGCTTTGAAACCCAAAGCGCTGGGAGGAAACTCACGGGACGTTATCTGTTGTGTGCATGAGTTAAAAGAACGCCTCATGTCCGCTGCGAGGAAAAACAAGAATTTTAACTTCAATGGTGATGCCATACAGCTCTATCAGGACCTCTCTGGGATCACTCTGCAGAAGAGACGGATATTACGACCGTTGCTGGATGTTCTACGTGAAAACGACATCTCCTACCGCTGGAATTTTCCTTTTGCCCTGTCTGCTACGAAGGATGGAATAACGGCAACGCTTTCTGTGATTGAGGAACTGCAGGAATTTTGTGAGATCTGGAACATCCCGACTCCACGACTGGACGATTGGGAAGGTTTTCCCCCTCCGTTGTGCCAGCTGCAGAATAGGAGCCAACAGCAGCAAAAAAGGCGAAGACCACGAAGTAGAGCTCCATCCCGGGACTCATATGATTAGTGGAGAACGCCCGCCGGATGTATATCCTTTAAAGTTACTGTATTTGATTGTTTGAAGGGAGTCTTATGTGTGCACGTATTCAGGGTATCCTTCCCCTCCTTCGTAAACTAGATAGTAATATGCACTATGGCACCGGGGTTAATTTCTTGATAGTTTGTGATATATCAAAAGTATTCTACCTTGTGTAGTATTAAATTGGAAGTAATTTTTTCCTGTTTAAAAAAAAAAAAAAAAAAAAAAAGAGGTTCCATTGCCACGTGGGTCTTTTCTGGATCCCGCCCTCTGACCCTGGCCTAGGGTTTCTACAGGAGGTGGTGAATTCAGGTCAGCCGACTATACTCCCCCACTTCAGGGGTAGACCGCCTGAGTAGACCCGCACTAGGGTCAGGAGGTTTCTCCTTTCCCTGGTTATAGTATTAGGATTTTATCCTTGTTTTCTTCTTACTTTCTTGTTTTTTTTTCTTTTTACCTTTATTGACTGTTTGTCTTGTTGTGTGCGAGTTTTGTCCTCCCCCCTTTTTGTCATACTCCTTGTCCTTTATCCCTACTGTTCCTGTTGCCTTTGGGCTACATACGTTCCCTCCTCCCCATTCCAGAGCTTGGTCGCACAAAAAACTGCATACATTCCTCCCCCTCTCACCTCCCCACCCCCCCAGTTTAGAGGCTGCTTGGGCGCGCATCACGCAGGAGCGCACAGCACATCCTACCCAAGGGTATCAGTTAGTTAGCTCATCATGGTTCAGCTCTTGACATTGAATGTGAAGGGGCTTAATTCAGCTCGTAAACGGCGTCTCACGCTTAATGAACTAAAGAGAAGTAGGGCAGATGTGGTGTTTTTGCAAGAAACACATTATGACGCTACAGGGAATTTTAATTTTGCTAGGCACCTTTATCCGGTTTCGTACATGGCATCCACGGATAACAAGAAAGCGGGAGTGGCGATCCTGTTCTCAACCTCATGCCCCATTGTGCCTGACTCTGTGACGTCAGACCCCATGGGTCGCTTTATCATTGTTCAGGGTAAAATGTTCGGCTCGCCCGTACTCCTATGCAACATATACGCCCCTAACACTTCCCAGGTTCGCTTTGTCACTAAAGTCCTGAATAAATTAGCTAAAATTTCCACCAGCACCCTTACTGATAGGAGGGGACTTCAATGTTATTTTCTCAGAAAACATGGACCGGCTAGCAATTGGCTCTAACCCCACCACTAGATCACAGAGCACTATTTCAGCGGCCTTTCGTAGAGTCATAAGGAGATTTGCTCTGTACGACTTATGGAGAGTGGGTAACCCGGATGACCGCTCGTTTACCTTTTACTCTGCCCCACATGGCACCCATACCCGTATTGACTACTGGTTTGGGGACGTACAATTATGCGAATGATGCATACCGCAGAGGTGGGGGACATATCATGGTCAGATCATGCACCAGTTTTTTTTAAGCTTAGAGAGGGCCCCTCTACAACTAGGATAGGTCACTGGCGCCTGAATGAATCCCTACTTAAAAAGCCCTTGATCAAGGAAGAGCTGAATGGGGCATTAAAGGAATATTTTCAGCTAAACGCGGACTCCATTCCCTCTATCCCTATAGTGTGGGAGGCGCATAAGGCGGTCTTTCGAGGTCATTGCATAGAACAGGGAACTAGATTAAAAAGGAATAGGACCCACTTGGAAAAGGAATTGAGAAAGGAGATTGACAAGCAAGAGGCAGCTTTGTTAGCTAAACCAACTAGGAGGAGACTCCAACAGCTAATTGAGACTAGGGAACAGTTGCAATAGGTCCAAACCCAAACGGTAGAGAAACTATTGGTGTTTACTAGGCAAAGATATTATGAGCAAGCGAACAAACACCACTCCCTCCTAGCGAAACAACTGAGAGAGAAGAGGGACCGCCAAACCCCCCATATTATACGGGATTCTGGGGGAAACATGCTTCAAGACCCAAGGGAAATCGCCTCACGCTTCCAAGATTTCTACTCCATATCGTATTCTCTACCAAACACCCTACCTTTGGATGAGGGCCTTAGAAAAACGTTGCTAGTAGATTTTTTGAACTCCCGCTCACTTCCCGGACTCCCTTCAGAGGCTATTGAGTCACTTAGCTCAGAATTAACGCCGGAAGAGATAGAGGAAGTGATAAAAGGGATGCCTAATGGGAAATCCCCGGGCCCAGATGGGCTAACATATCTTTACTATCAAACCTCCTCCCCTGTGTTGTTGCCCTACATGACAAAAGTGTTTAATGCGTTCTTACAAGGCGAACCCATGCCTACAACTTTACTCATTATATCACCCTTATCCCCAAGCCTGGGAAAGATGCAACTGATTGTGCCAACTATCGGCCGATTGCACTTTTGAACGCGAACTTAAAGATATTCACAAAACTGTTGGCCAATCGCCTGATTCAGTGGATCCCTCAGGTAATCCATAAGGACCAGGTGGGCTTTGTACCAGGTCGACAAGGTGGCGACAACACGAGGAGAACAATTGATCTTATTGATGTAGTTAACAAACAAAGTGACCAGGCCCTGATCCTCAGTTTAGACGTGGAAAAGGCGTTTGACCGCCTCAGCTGGCCCTTCATGTTTCAAGTGTTAGAACATATAGGAATAAAGGGTCCCTTTCTCCAGGCCTTGAGGGGGTTGTATTCAAATCCCACGGCGGAAATTAAGCTCCCACATGCGTCTTCCCCACCTCTGCAGATAAGGAACGGTACGCGCCAGGGCTGCCCACTCTCTCCTCTCCTGTTTATACTTTCATTGAACCTTTGGCCTCCATCATCCGGCAGAACCCTAATAACCGGGGTATTATGGTTAGAGATAGGGAATTTAAATTGTCTTTATTCGCAGATGATATCCTACTCACTATAACTCAGCCCCTAATCTCTCTACCCAATCTACAGGCGCGATTACAGCAGTATGGCCGCCTCTCTGGATACAAGGTGAACACTTCAAAGACGGAGGCCCTGCCTCTTAACCTTGCACAACCACTGGTAGACCAACTAAAAGCCACCTTCAAATACAATTGGAAAGCCGATGCCATTAAGTATCTAGGGATACTCCTAACCCCCTCATACAATACACTGTATGGGCAGAACTTCCCTAGCAGCTTTCGGGAAATAAGGACTTTACTCGATAACTGGAATAGTCTCCCCCTCTCCCTTTTTGGAAGGATAGCAGCGGTTAAAATGACCATCCTGCCTAAGCTGCTATACCTTTTTGAAACGCTACCAGTGCTGGTGCCGCTGGGTGCTTTGAAGTCCCTACAAGCATCCATACTACATTTTATTTGGGCAAAAAAGAGACACAGGATCTCTAAGACGGTCTTAATCTCCCACAAATCTAAGGGTGGACTTTCGGTGCCAGATATAACCAGGTACTACTGGGCAACTCATTTACGGCGTATTCCAGCATGGTCCACCTTGTTGGCATTTTCTAAGTGGATGGAGATAGAGAAATTGTGGTTGGTCCCTTTTAGCCCTAACTCCTATCTCTGGCCTAAAGAGGTGCCCGCGTTGCCCAACCCTCAATTAGGCCTAATTTCATTCACAATAAAAATATGGAGGGCCTGTTTGGCCAGGTTTCCACTGGTATCTCAGTGTTCTCCTCTGCAATCTTTCTTACACACCCCCTATATGCAGCAGGCTGGAGTTGGACAGGAAATCAAGCCCTGGCATGAAAAGGGATTATTTAGGTTTGCAGATATTGTAGACTACCGAGATAGGAAAATTTTGCCCTTTGCCGCTTTACAAGATAAATTTCACCTTCCGCATACGGCCAATCTCCACTATATCCGCATTAGATACTTCTTACAATCCTTGGATAGTACTGAAACGGTCTCTGTGCCCACCATGTTTGAGCATATATGTAAAACCGCTACCCACACTTCTGGCCTTATTTCAGATATCTATATGATACTATTGCACCCAAGCTCAGATGAGCCTATCGCACACCCATACATGGCCAAGTGGAAGAGCATAGTGGGGGGACCAACAACACAGGATACATGGCAATTGATCTGGCATAGGGCGGTGAAAACCTCCTTATGTGCTACACATAAGGAGAATCAGTACAAGCTGATGTTGCAGTGGTATCATACCCCATCCTTGCTGCACAGGCTATTTCCAGAGACGCCGGACATATGCTGGCGATGTGGCTCAGCTGGGGGAACTCTTCAACACATCTTCTGGATATGTCCACTGGTGCAGCCCTTTTGGCAGGAGGTGAAGACTCTCCTCCGGGAGGTCGTAGCGGTGGATATTCCACTCTCTCCATTGTTTTATCTATTGAATGTCTCTCCTCAGCCCATGGCCAAGACGGCTACTAAACTGAGCCTGCACATCCTCACAGCTGCGAGGTGCTTGATAGCGCAATTCAGGAAAAGGCAAGCCCCCCCTTCCCGAATGGACCTACTCTCCAGGGTAAGGGAGACCCGCAGTATGGAATATTTGACTGCCTCCTTGAATAATCGTATCCCATTATTTGATAAAACCTGGGAATGATGGGATCGCTTTTGGATAGATGAGCGGGCAGGAGAGGGAGAATGATCTGGTTACCCCCTTTTGTTTTTTACCTAAGTGTTAATTGTTGTCATGGTGAGTACGTTTGGGCGTCTTTTGTCTGTACCCCCCCCTCCACTAGACCGAGTAGGCATATTGTTGATGCCTCCCTTGTTTATTGTTTTAATATTATGTATACATCATACTGTCAGGCCTGACCTCCTGGTACGCTAATGGATAGTTTAATTTGTTAATACCCTACGGGACAAACCTTGTCTTACAGTTGTATTATTCCTGGAAAATTTGAATGCATAATATGTACTTGACAATTTCCTGTTATGTTTTTTTTTTGAAAAATAATATAATAATAAAAATACAATTATATATAAATAAAAAAAAAATGGGGGTGCCATAGGGATGTATCAAGGCAAAGATGTCAACTGCCTTGAAGTTCATCTTCAGAAGGAGCTCTACTACTTTTGCCCTGGGAGGGCACGCATCACTGCCCCTCCAGCGAAGACGGACCACATTCCTACGAGTCCCCAATGGCCCGGCTGTCGGGAGAGACCACACAGTGTCTACCCCTCTTTCCTCTCGGAAGGCTGACAGGCCAAACCTGTCTATCCAGAAGGATAAATCAACCTCCTGCCCCTCTACTTTCATCGTTCTCTCTCCCCTTCTGAGGGCCTCCAGGAGGCGCCGTTGCAACATGCCGTCCCCAAAGTCTGGTGATGGGGAGGATACACCAGCAGCCCCAGCAGCGACACTCGCATAACTGCGCGGCTGAGATGCCGCCACTGGGGGGGCAGATGGACCAGCCCCCACTGACCCTACAGACCCACCACCTACAACAACATTACCACCACCATTCACACCACTATTCACACTACAAGATGGTACACTAGCTTCCACACACACAGTGGCTGGACCAGCTGCAGTCTTTGCCGCAGGGGATAGGACTATCTCCCCAGGACAGGCGGCCGACCCCTCGCTTGAGACAGTCCCATTCAGTTTAGTGTCCATTTTTTCTCCTCCAGGAGGATCGGGTCCCTTTGCCCCAACTGCCCCTTCACACAGCGGCAACCGCTTAGCAGCTGCCACAGGTTCCAGGGCAGCCGGAGCACTCACAGCGGACTCTAGTGCCAGGCCGCCCCCCCCTCTCACTGAGGGACGGACCTGAACACCAGAACATGCCGTGCCCGCCGCCGGGCCGCCCTCACTGTTCGGCCTCATTGCCGATGTCTGCCCCACGCCACCTTTGCTACCACAAGCAGAGATGACGTCTGTTGCCATTAGCGATGCCACAGGTTTTATCTTCCCACTCCCTTGCTCAGGGTCCACAACAGAACTCGAGCTGGGGCGGGAAGTGGGACTCGCACAACGGGCTTTCCCTGCCGCTGGCGGGGGGTGCACAGGGTGGGGTACATACACCAGTCTCACCTCCTCTCTGGCCGAGATCTTCTTAGCCTTGGTCTTTATTTTCATCTCCGGTCCCAGATCATCACCAAACGCCATGTTCTCCATATGGACCGGAGACTCAAGGAGGCGAATCTGCGCCATCAGCCTCCCACCCTGGCCGCTGGTGTCATCTTCCCCCTCACCAGCAGAGCTGGAGTCTGATGGTAGAGCCACCTGCTCTGCAGAGGGCCCGCTGTACCGAGTCTGCTGATGTTGCTGCAGACTATCAGATGGACACTGCTGATGTTCTGGTGCAGTCTCTTCCACCACCTCCTCCTCCGACTGGAGGCCCCTCAGTCTCCGGGTTTTCTCCTCCTCCATGGCCCGGAACCGGTCATCGTTTTCTAACTTCTCTCTGAAGGGGCCACTGTGCTGCAGGATGATGGTCTTTCTTCCCTCCAGAGAGTTGATGTTATTCTTTAGCCGCTTTGCAATCTCCGCTAGCTCCACCTTGCTGGTCCTGGTCGCAGTCGCCATCTTGGCCCGGGTCTCTCGCAGCTCCTCCCGGAGCCGCCACAAGGTCTTACTGGCTTCCTCATACTCATGGAGGTTCTTGATTATGCGGGTGCTGTAGGTGACATCAGGCTCCCGGGCCTTGCGCACCCACCAGTCCTGGTCACCCCCGTGAGTACTAAGCTGTGAGGCTGCTCCAGACGGAGCACTGCAGGATGTTTCCACCTCACCTCCACCTGGGGCCTTTCGGCGTCCTCTGCTCTCTGGCTGCGACCCGCGTGGAGCTGCACTGCTGCGACTCCGCTCTGATCTCCGCACCGTCGCTGGCTTGGCCGGTTGCTGCGTCTCTCCAGCTCCCGCCGGCCTAGTCCAGGAACTGGAGGCCTTGGACTGGCATCCGCTGCTCATTCCCAGGACCTGCACTCTCCCTGGGGAGAAAATACAGGCTCTGGCTGCAGGGACCTGAGCGGGGAAGCGACACATGCAGGATAACTGGCGCAGGATCTTAGTGACTACCCGCACAGCGCATTATACACGGACAATGCACTTACATGCACCGGGAAGAAGAAGGTGAACTCCAGGGACCTGAGCGGAGAAGTGACACATGCAGGATATAGGGCACACGATCTTAGTGACTCCCCGCACAGCACATTATACACGGACAATGCACTTACATGCACCAGGAAGAAGAAGGTGAACTCTGGGGACCTGAGCGGGGAAGCGACACATGCAGGATATCGGGTGCAGGATCTTAGTGACTCCTCGCACAGCGCATTATACACGGACAATGCACTTACATGCACCAGGAAGAAGAAGGTGAACTCCGGGGACCTGAGCGGGGAAGCAACACATGCAGGATATCGGGCGCAGGATCTTAGTGACTCCCCGCACAGTGCATTATACACGGACAATGCACTTACATGCACCAGGAAGTAGAAGGTGAACTCCGGGGACCTGAGCGGGGAAGCGACACATGCAGGATATCAGGTGCAGGATCTTAGTGACTCCCCGCACAGCGCATTATACACGGACAATGCACTTACATGCACCAGGAAGAAGAAGGTGAACTCCAGGGACCTGAGCGGAGAAGTGACACATGCAGGATATAGGGCACACGATCTTAGTGACTCCCCGCACAGCACATTATACACGGACAATGCACTTACATGCACCAGGAAGAAGAATGTGAACTCCGGGGACCTGAGCGGGGAAGCGACACATGCAGGATATCGGGTGCATGATCTTAGTGACTCCCCGCACAGCACATTATACACGGACAATGCACTTACATGCACCAGGAAGAAGAAGGTGAACTCTGGGGACCTGAGCGGGGAAGCGACACATGCAGGATATCGGGTGCAGGATCTTAGTGACTCCTCGCACAGCGCATTATACACGGACAATGCACTTACATGCACCAGGAAGAAGAAGGTGAACTCCGGGGACCTGAGCGGGGAAGCGACACATGCAGGATATCGGGCGCAGGATCTTAGTGACTCCCCGCACAGTGCATTATACACGGACAATGCACTTACATGCACCAGGAAGTAGAAGGTGAACTCCGGGGACCTGAGCGGGGAAGCGACACATGCAGGATATCGGGTGCAGGATCTTAGTGACTCCCCGCACAGCACATTATACACGGACAATGCACTTACATGCACCAGGAAGTAGAAGGTGAACTCCGGGGACCTGAGCGGGGAAGCGACACATGCAGGATATCGGGTGCACGATCTTAGTGACTCCCCGCACAGCGCATTATACACGGACAATGCACTTACATGCACCAGGAAGAAGAAGGTGAACTCCAGGGACCTGAGCGGGGAAGCGACACATGCAGGATATCGGGCGCAGGATCTTAGTGACTCCCCACACAGCGCATTATACACGGGCAATGCACTTACATGCACCAGGAAGAAGAAGGTAAACTCCGGGGACCTGAGCGGGGAAGCGACGCAAGCAGGATATTGGGGACACGATCTTCTCACAGATCTGTTCCTGCTTCCCCCTTCCCCCGTATAACCCATCTCCTTGTAGTTTGGAGTGCCTCTCTCTCTACTCACGATCTTCTGGCAGGAGTGAGTGTCTGTGAGCTCTGTGCAGGGGTCGTGGTATCAGGCTTGGAGCAGAAAGACACAGAAATCCAAGATGGCGTCCAGACCCCAAAGTCAGAAGTTACAGGGTCGTGTCTAGGGGCAACTGAAATTGTGTCCTGCAGGACTGATAGAGAGAGGTTGGAATTTTTAATAAAAATCCAGCATTTCACGGATATAACAGTGAATTAGAGAATGTGATGTTCTGTGTTTTGTCTTCGTGGGAGGAAAATCCCTGTAACACAAGTTGTGAATGTGCTGCACTAGTATATACTTATCTTCTGCAGCGATGGGCTGAGGTCCAGAGTCCACCATATATCACAATGCAGTCATCTGCTAGGACTGGTAAGGCAGCGGTCACACATGGCGTGAAGCCGAGGAGAGTGGCCTAATAACACTGCCCCACCTATATGACACCTCGTAGTGCGGCTGCGGCTGTTATGTAACACTGTCTCCTCTATATGACACCTCGTAGTGCGGCTGTTATGTAACACTGTCTCCGCTATATGACACCTCGTAGTGCGGCTGCGGCTGTTATGTAACACTGTCTCCGCTATATGACACCTCATAGTGCGGCTGTTATGTAACACTGTCTCCGCTATATGACACCTCGTAGTGCGGCTGCGGCTGTTATGTAACACTGTCTCCGCTATATGACACCTCGTAGTGCGGCTGTTATGTAACACTGTCTCCGCTATATGACACCTCGTAGTGCGGCTGTTATGTAACACTGTCTCCGCTATATGACACCTCGTAGTGCGGCTGTTATGTAAAGCTGTCTCCGCTATATGACACCTCGTAGTGCGGCTGTTATGTAACACTGTCTCCGCTATATGACACCTCGTAGTGCGGCTGCAGCTATTATGTAACACTGTCTCCTCTATATGACACCTCGTAGTGCGGCTGTTATGTAACACTGTCTCCGCTATATGACACCTCGTAGTGCGGCTGTTATGTAACACTGTCTCCGCTATATGACACCTCGTAGTGCGGCTGCGGCTGTTATGTAACACTGTCTCCGCTATATGACACCTCGTAGTGCGGTTGTTATGTAACACTATCTCCGCTATATGACACCTCGTAGTGCGGCTGTTATGTAACACTGTCTCCTCTATATGACACCTCGTAGTGCGGCTGCGGCTGTTATGTAACACTGTCTCCGCTATATGACACCTCGTAGTGCGGCTGTTATGTAACACTGTCTCCGCTATATGACACCTCGTAGTGCGGCTGTTATGTAACACTGTCTCCGCTATATGACACCTCGTAGTGCGGCTGCGGCTGTTATGTAACACTGTCTCCGCTATATGACACCTCGTAGTGCGGTTGTTATGTAACACTATCTCCGCTATATGACACCTCGTAGTGCGGCTGTTATGTAACACTGTCTCCTCTATATGACACCTCGTAGTGCGGCTGTTATGTAACACTGTCTCCACTACATGACACCTCGTAGTGCGGCTGCGGCTGTTATGTAACACTGTCTCCGCTATATGACACCTCGTAGTGCGGCTGCGGCTGTTATGTAACACTGTCTCCGCTATATGACACCTCGTGGTGCGGCTGCGGCTGTTATGTAACACTGTCTCCGCTATATGACACCTCGTAGTGCGGCTGCGGCTGTTATGTAACACTGTCTCCGCTATATGACACCTCGTAGTGCGGCTGCGGCTGTTATGTAACACTGTCTCCGCTATATGACACCTCGTAGTGCGGCTGTTATGTAACACTATCTCCGCTATATGACACCTCGTAGTGCGGCTGTTATGTAACACTGTCTCCGCTATATGTCACCTCGTAGTGCGGCTGTTATGTAACACTGTCTCCGCTATATGACACCTCGTAGTGCGGCTGTTATGTAACACTGTCTCCGCTATATGTCACCTCGTAGTGCGGCTGTTATGTAACACTGTCTCCGCTATATGGCACCTCGTAGTGCGGCTGTTATGTAACACTGTCTCCGCTATATGTCACCTCGTAGTGCGGCTGTTATGTAACACTGTCTCCTCTATATGACACCTCGTAGTGCGGCTGTTATGTAACACTATCTCCGCTATATGACACCTCGTAGTGCGGCTGTTATGTAACACTGTCTCCGCTATATGTCACCTCGTAGTGCGGCTGTTATGTAACACTGTCTCCGCTATATGACACCTCGTAGTGCGGCTGTTATGTAACACTGTCTCCTCTATATGACACCTCGTAGTGAGGCTGTTATGTAACACTGTCTCCACTATATGACACCTCGTAGTGCGGCTGTTATGTAACACTGTCTCCGCTATATGTCACCTCGTAGTGCGGCTGTTATGTAACACTGTCTCCGCTATATGGCACCTCGTAGTGCGGCTGCAGCTGTTATGTAACACTTTCTCCGCTATATGACACCTCGTAGTGCGGCTGCGGCTGTTATGTAACACTGTCTCCGCTATATGACACCTCGTAGTGCGGCTGCGGCTGTTATGTAACACTGTCTCCGCTATATGACACCTCGTAGTGCGGCTGCAGCTGTTATGTAACACTGTCTCCGCTATATGTCACCTCGTAGTGCGGCTGTTATGTAACACTATCTCCGCTATATGACACCTCGTAGTGCGGCTGCGGCTGTTATGTAACACTGTCTCCTCTATATGACACCTCGTGGTGCGGCTGTTATGTAACACTGTCTCCGCTATATGACACCTCGTAGTGCGGCTGTTATGTAACACTGTCTCCGCTATATGTCACCTCGTAGTGCGGCTGTTATGTAACACTGTCTCCGCTATATGACACCTCGTAGTGCGGCTGCAGCTGTTATGTAACACTGTCTCCGCTATATGACACCTCGTAGTGCGGCTGTTATGTAACACTGTCTCCGCTATATGACACCTCGTAGTGCGGCTGTTATGTAACACTGTCTCCGCTATATGACACCTCGTAGTGCGGCTGTTATGTAACACTGTCTCCGCTATATGACACCTCGTAGTGCGGCTGCGGCTGTTATGTAACACTGTCTCCGCTATATGACACCTCGTAGTGCGGCTGCGGCTGTTATGTAACACTGTCTCCGCTATATGACACCTCGTAGTGCGGCTGCGGCTGTTATGTAACACTGTCTCCTCTATATGACACCTCGTAGTGCGGCTGTTATGTAACACTGTCTCCGCTATATGACACCTCGTAGTGCGGCTGTTATGTAACACTGTCTCCGCTATATGACACCTCGTAGTGAGGCTGTTATGTAACACTGTCTCCGCTATATGACACCTCGTAGGGCGGCTGTTATGTAACACTGTCTCCGCTATATGACACCTCGTAGTGCGGCTGTTATGTAACACTGTCTCCGCTATATGACACCTCGTAGTGCGGCTGTTATGTAACACTGTCTCCTCTATATGACACCTCGTAGTGCGGCTGTTATGTAACCCTGTCTCCTCTATATGACACCTCGTAGTGCGGCTGTTATGTAACACTGTCTCCGCTATATGACACCTCGTAGTGCGGCTGTTATGTAACACTGTCTCCGCTATATGACACCTCGTAGTGCGGCTGTTATGTAACACTGTCTCCGCTATATGACACCTCGTAGTGCGGCTGCGGCTGTTATGTAACACTGTCTCCGCTATATGACACCTCGTAGTGCGGCTGCGGCTGTTATGTAACACTGTCTCCGCTATATGACACCTCGTAGTGCGGCTGTTATGTAACACTGTCTCCGCTATATTACACCTCGTAGTGCGGCTGTTATGTAACACTGTCTCCGCTATATAACAACTCGTAGTGCGGCTGTTATGTAACACTATCTCCTCTATATGACACCTCGTAGTGCGGCTGCGGCTGTTATGTAACATTGTCTCCGCTATATGACACCTCGTAGTGCGGCTGTTATGTAACACTGTCTCCGCTATATGACACCTCGTAGTGCGGCTGCGGCTGTTATGTAACACTGTCTCCGCTATATGACACCTCGTAGTGCGGCTGTTATGTAACACTGTCTCCTCTATATGACACCTCGTAGTGAGGCTGTTATGTAACACTGTCTCCACTATATGACACCTCGTAGTGCGGCTGTTATGTAACACTGTCTCCGCTATATGTCACCTCGTAGTGCGGCTGTTATGTAACACTGTCTCCGCTATATGGCACCTCGTAGTGCGGCTGCAGCTGTTATGTAACACTTTCTCCGCTATATGACACCTCGTAGTGCGGCTGCGGCTGTTATGTAACACTGTCTCCGCTATATGACACCTCGTAGTGCGGCTGCGGCTGTTATGTAACACTGTCTCCGCTATATGACACCTCGTAGTGCGGCTGCGGCTGTTATGTAACACTGTCTCCGCTATATGTCACCTCGTAGTGCGGCTGTTATGTAACACTATCTCCGCTATATGACACCTCGTAGTGCGGCTGCGGCTGTTATGTAACACTGTCTCCTCTATATGACACCTCGTAGTGCGGCTGTTATGTAACACTGTCTCCGCTATATGACACCTCGTAGTGCGGCTGTTATGTAACACTGTCTCCGCTATATGTCACCTCGTAGTGCGGCTGTTATGTAACACTGTCTCCGCTATATGACACCTCGTAGTGCGGCTGCAGCTGTTATGTAACACTGTCTCCGCTATATGACACCTCGTAGTGCGGCTGTTATGTAACACTGTCTCCGCTATATGACACCTCGTAGTGCGGCTGTTATGTAACACTGTCTCCGCTATATTACACCTCGTAGTGCGGCTGTTATGTAACACTGTCTCCGCTATATAACAACTCGTAGTGCGGCTGTTATGTAACACTATCTCCTCTATATGACACCTCGTAGTGCGGCTGCGGCTGTTATGTAACATTGTCTCCGCTATATGACACCTCGTAGTGCGGCTGTTATGTAACACTGTCTCCGCTATATGACACCTCGTAGTGCGGCTGCGGCTGTTATGTAACACTGTCTCCGCTATATGATACCTCGTAGTGCGGCAGTTATGTAACACTGTCTCCGCTATATGACACCTCGTAGTGCGGCTGTTATGTAACACTGTCTCCGCTATATGACACCTCGTAGTGCGGCTGTTATGTAACATTGTCTCCGCCATATGACACCTCGTAGTGCGGCTGTTATGTAACACTGTCTCCTCTATATGACACCTCGTAGTGCGGCTGCGGCTGTTATGTAACACTGTCTCCGCTATATGACACCTCGTAGTGCGGCTGCGGCTGTTATGTAACACTGTCTCCGCTATATGACACCTCGTAGTGCGGCTGTTATGTAACACTGTCTCCGCTATATGACACCTCGTAGTGCGGCTGTTATGTAACACTGTCTCCACTATATGACACCTCGTAGTGCGGCTGTTATGTATCACTGTCTCCGCTATATGACACAGTGTAGTGCGGCTGTTATGTAACACTGTCTCCGCTATATGACACCTTGTAGTGCGGCTGCGGCTGTTATGTAACACTGTCTCCGCTATATGACACCTCGTAGTGCGGTTGTTATGTAACACTGTCTCCGCTATATGACACCTCGTAGTGCGGCTGTTATGTAACACTGTCTCCACTATATGACACCTCGTAGTGCGGCTGTTATGTATCACTGTCTCCGCTATATGACACCGTGTAGTGCGGCTGTTATGTAACACTGTCTCCGCTATATGACACCTTGTAGTGCGGCTGCGGCTGTTATGTAACACTGTCTCCGCTATATGACACGTCGTAGTGCGGTTGTTATGTAACACTGTCTCCTCTATATGACACCTCGTAGTGCGGCTGTTATGTAACACTGTCTCCGCTATATGACACCTCGTAGTGCGGCTGTTATGTAACACTGTCTCCGCTATATGACACCTCGTAGTGCGGTTGTTATGTATCACTGTCTCCGCTATATGACACCTCGTAGTGCGGCTGTTATGTAACACTGTCTCCGCTATATGACACCTTGTAGTGCGGCTGTTATGTAACACTGTCTCCACTATATGACACCTCGTAGTGCGGCTGCGGCTGTTATGTAACACTGTCTCCGCTATATGTCACCTCGTAGTGCGGCTGTTATGTAACACTATCTCCGCTATATGACACCTCGTAGTGCGGCTGTTATGTAACACTGTCTCCGCTATATGAAACCTTGTAGTGCGGCTGCGGCTGTTATGTAACACTGTCTCCGCTATATGTCACCTCGTAGTGCGGCTGTTATGTAACACTGTCTCCGCTATATGTCACCTCGTAGTGCGGCTGCGGCTGTTATGTAACACTGTCTCCGCTATATGACACCTCGTAGTGCGGCTGCGGCTGTTATGTAACACTGTCTCCGCTATATGTCACCTCGTAGTGCGGCTGTTATGTAACACTGTCTCCGCTATATGACACCTTGTAGTGCGGCTGCGGCTGTTATGTAACACTGTCTCCTCTATATGACACCTCGTAGTGCGGCTGTTATGTAACACTGTCTCCGCTATATGACACCTCGTAGTGCGGCTGTTATGTAACACTGTCTCCGCTATATGTCACCTCGTAGTGCGGCTGTTATGTAACACTGTCTCCGCTATATGACACCTCGTAGTGCGGCTGTTATGTAACACTGTCTCCTCTATATGACACCTCGTAGTGCGGCTGTTATGTAACACTGTCTCCGCTATATGACACCTCGTAGTGCGGCTGTTATGTAACACTGTCTCCGCTATATGACACCTCGTAGTGCGGCTGTTATGTAACACTGTCTCCGCTATATGACACCTCGTAGTGCGGCTGTTATGTAACACTGTCTCCGCTATATGACACCTCGTAGTGCGGCTGTTATGTAACACTATCTCCTCTATATGACACCTCGTAGTGCGGAAGTTATGTAACACTGTCTCCTCTATATGACACCTCGTAGTGCGGCTGTTATGTAACACTGTCTCCGCTATATGACACCTTGTAGTGCGGCTGCGGCTGTTATGTAATACTGTCTCCTCTATATGACACCTCGTAGTGCGGCTGCGGCTGTTATGTAACACTGTCTCCGCTATATGACACCTCGTAGTGCGGCTGCGGCTGTTATGTAACACTGTCTCCGCTATATGACACCTCGTAGTGCGGCTGTTATGTAACACTGTCTCCGCTATATGACACCTCGTAGTGCGGCTGTTATGTAACACTGTCTCCTCTATATGACACCTCGTAGTGCGGCTGTTATGTAACACTGTCTCCTCTATATGACACCTCGTAGTGCGGCTGTTATGTAACACTGTCTCCGCTATATGACACCTCGTAGTGCGGCTGTTATGTAACACTGTCTCCGCTATATGACACCTCGTAGTGCGGCTGTTATGTAACACTGTCTCCACTATATGACACCTCGTAGTGCGGCTGTTATGTATCACTGTCTCCGCTATATGACACCTTGTAGTGCGGCTGCGGCTGTTATGTAACACTGTCTCCGCTATATGACACCTCGTAGTGCGGCTGCGGCTGTTATGTAACACTGTCTCCTCTATATGACACCTCGTAGTGCGGCTGCGGCTGTTATGTAACACTGTCTCCGCTATATGACACCTCGTAGTGCGGCTGCGGCTGTTATGTAATACTGTCTCCTCTATATGACACCTCGTAGTGCGGCTGCGGCTGTTATGTAACACTGTCTCCGCTATATGACACCTCGTAGTGCGGCTGCGGCTGTTATGTAACACTGTCTCCGCTATATGACACCTCGTAGTGCGGCTGTTATGTAACACTGTCTCCGCTATATGACACCTCGTAGTGCGGCTGTTATGTAACACTGTCTCCTCTATATGACACCTCGTAGTGCGGCTGTTATGTAACACTGTCTCCTCTATATGACACCTCGTAGTGCGGCTGCGGCTGTTATGTAACACTGTCTCCGCTATATGACACCTCGTAGTGCGGCTGTTATGTAACACTGTCTCCGCTATATGACACCTCGTAGTGCGGCTGTTATGTAACACTGTCTCCACTATATGACACCTCGTAGTGCGGCTGTTATGTATCACTGTCTCCGCTATATGACACCGTGTAGTGCGGCTGTTATGTAACACTGTCTCCGCTATATGACACCTTGTAGTGCGGCTGCGGCTGTTATGTAACACTGTCTCCGCTATATGACACCTCGTAGTGCGGTTGTTATGCAACACTGTCTCCTCTATATGACACCTCGTAGTGCGGCTGTTATGTAACACTGTCTCCGCTATATGACACCTCGTAGTGCGGCTGTTATGTAACACTGTCTCCGCTATATGACACCTCGTAGTGCGGTTGTTATGTAACACTCTCTCCGCTATATGACACCTCGTAGTGCGGCTGTTATGTAACACTGTCTCCGCTATATGACACCTTGTAGTGCGGCTGCGGCTGTTATGTAACACTGTCTCCGCTATATGACACCTCGTAGTGCGGCTGTTATGTAACACTGTCTCCGCTATATGACACCTTGTAGTGCGGCTGTTATGTAACACTGTCTCCGCTATATGACACCTCGTAGTGCGGCTGTTATGTAACACTGTCTCCGCTATATGACACCTTGTAGTGCGGCTGCGGCTGTTATGTAACACTGTCTCCGCTATATGTCACCTCGTAGTGCGGCTGTTATGTAACACTGTCTCCGCTATATGACACCTCGTAGTGCGGCTGTTATGTAACACTGTCTCCGCTATATGTCACCTCGTAGTGCGGCTGCGGCTGTTATGTAACACTGTCTCCGCTATATGACACCTCGTAGTGCGGCTGCGGCTGTTATGTAACACTGTCTCCGCTATATGACACCTCGTAGTGCGGCTGTTATGTAACACTGTCTCCGCTATATGTCACCTCGTAGTGCGGCTGTTATGTAACACTGTCTCCGCTATATGACACCTCGTAGTGCGGCTGTTATGTAACACTGTCTCCTCTATATGACACCTCGTAGTGCGGCTGTTATGTAACACTGTCTCCGCTATATGGCACCTCGTAGTGCGGCTGCAGCTGTTATGTAACACTGTCTCCGCTATATGACACCTCGTAGTGCGGCTGCGGCTGTTATGTAACACTGTCTCCGCTATATGACACCTCGTAGTGCGGCTGCGGCTGTTATGTAACACTGTCTCCGCTATATGACACCTCGTAGTGCGGCTGCGGCTGTTATGTAACACTGTCTCCGCTATATGTCACCTCGTAGTGCGGCTGTTATGTAACACTATCTCCGCTATATGACACCTCGTAGTGCGGCTGTTATGTAACACTGTCTCCGCTATATGACACCTCGTAGTGCGGCTGCGGCTGTTATGTAACACTGTCTCCTCTATTTGACACCTCGTAGTGCGGCTGTTATGTAACACTGTCTCCACTATATGACACCTCGTAGTGCGGCTGTTATGTAACACTGTCTCCGCTATATGTCACCTCGTAGTGCGGCTGTTATGTAACACTGTCTCCGCTATATGGCACCTCGTAGTGCGGCTGCAGCTATTATGTAACACTGTCTCCGCTATATGTCACCTCGTAGTGCGGCTGTTATGTAACACTGTCTCCGCTATATGTCACCTCGTAGTGCGGCTGTTATGTAACACTGTCTCCTCTATATGTCACCTCGTAGTGCGGCTGTTATGTAACACTGTCTCCTTTATATGACACCTCGTAGTGCGGCTGTTATGTAACACTGTCTCCTCTATATGACACCTCGAAGTGCGGCTGTTATGTAACACTGTCTCCGCTATATGACACCTTGTAGTGCGGCTGCGGCTGTTATGTAACACTTTCTCCGCTATATGACACCTCGTAGTGCGGCTGTTATGTAACACTGTCTCCGCTATATGTCACCTCGTAGTGCGGCTGTTATGTAACACTGTCTCCGCTATATGTCACCTCGTAGTGCGGCTGTTATGCAACACTGTCTCCGCTATATGACACCTCGTAGTGCGGCTGCGGCTGTTATGTAACACTGTCTCCGCTATATGACACCTCGTAGTGCGGCTGCGGCTGTTATGTAACACTGTCTCCGCTATATGTCACCTCGTAGTGCGGCTGTTATGCAACACTGTCTCCGCTATATGACACCTCGTAGTGCGGCTGCGGCTGTTATGTAACACTGTCTCCGCTATATGACACCTCGTAGTGCGGCTGCGGCTGTTATGTAACACTGTCTCCGCTATATGTCACCTCGTAGTGCGGCTGTTATGTAACACTATCTCCGCTATATGTCACCTCGTAGTGCGGAGGTTATGTAACACTGTCTCCGCTATATGACACCTCGTAGTGCGGCTGTTATGTAACACTGTCTCCTCTATATGACACCTCGTAGTGCGGCTGTTATGTAACACTGTCTCCGCTATATGACACCTCATAGTGCGGCTGCGGCTGTTATGTAACACTGTCTCCTCTATATGACACCTCGTACTGCGGCTGTTATGTAACACTGTCTCCGCTATATGACACCTCGTAGTGCGGCTGTTATGTAACACTGTCTCCGCTATATGTCACCTCGTAGTGCGGCTGTTATGTAACACTGTCTCCTCTATATGACACCTCGTAGTGCGGCTGCAGCTGTTATGTAACACTGTCTCCGCTATATGACACCTCGTAGTGCGGCTGCGGCTGTTATGTAACACTGTCTCCGCTATATGACACCTCGTAGTGCGGCTGCGGCTGTTATGTAACACTGTCTCCTCTATATGACACCTCGTAGTGCGGCTGTTATGTAACACTGTCTCCGCTATATGACACCTCGTAGTGCGGCTGTTATGTAACACTGTCTCCGCTATATGGCACCTCGTAGTGCGGCTGCAGCTGTAATGTAACACTGTCTCCGCTATATGTCACCTCGTAGTGCGGCTGTTATGTAACACTGTCTCCGCTATATGACACCTCGTAGTGCGGCTGTTATGTAACACTGTCTCCGCTATATGAAACCTTGTAGTGCGGCTGCGGCTGTTATGTAACACTGTCTCCGCTATATGACACCTCGTAGTGCGGCTGTTATGTAACACTGTCTCCGCTATATGACACCTCGTAGTGCGGCTGTTATGTAACACTGTCTCCGCTATATGACACCTCGTAGTGCGGCTGCGGCTGTTATGTAACACTGTCTCCGCTATATGACACCTCGTAGTGCGGTTGTTATGTAACACTATCTCCGCTATATGACACCTCGTAGTGCGGCTGTTATGTAACACTGTCTCCTCTATATGACACCTCGTAGTGCGGCTGTTATGTAACACTGTCTCCACTACATGACACCTCGTAGTGCGGCTGCGGCTGTTATGTAACACTGTCTCCGCTATATGACACCTCGTAGTGCGGCTGCGGCTGTTATGTAACACTGTCTCCGCTATATGACACCTCGTGGTGCGGCTGCGGCTGTTATGTAACACTGTCTCCGCTATATGACACCTCGTAGTGCGGCTGCGGCTGTTATGTAACACTGTCTCCGCTATATGACACCTCGTAGTGCGGCTGCGGCTGTTATGTAACACTGTCTCCGCTATATGACACCTCGTAGTGCGGCTGTTATGTAACACTATCTCCGCTATATGACACCTCGTAGTGCGGCTGTTATGTAACACTGTCTCCGCTATATGTCACCTCGTAGTGCGGCTGTTATGTAACACTGTCTCCGCTATATGACACCTCGTAGTGCGGCTGTTATGTAACACTGTCTCCGCTATATGTCACCTCGTAGTGCGGCTGTTATGTAACACTGTCTCCGCTATATGGCACCTCGTAGTGCGGCTGTTATGTAACACTGTCTCCGCTATATGTCACCTCGTAGTGCGGCTGTTATGTAACACTGTCTCCTCTATATGACACCTCGTAGTGCGGCTGTTATGTAACACTATCTCCGCTATATGACACCTCGTAGTGCGGCTGTTATGTAACACTGTCTCCGCTATATGTCACCTCGTAGTGCGGCTGTTATGTAACACTGTCTCCGCTATATGACACCTCGTAGTGCGGCTGTTATGTAACACTGTCTCCTCTATATGACACCTCGTAGTGAGGCTGTTATGTAACACTGTCTCCACTATATGACACCTCGTAGTGCGGCTGTTATGTAACACTGTCTCCGCTATATGTCACCTCGTAGTGCGGCTGTTATGTAACACTGTCTCCGCTATATGGCACCTCGTAGTGCGGCTGCAGCTGTTATGTAACACTTTCTCCGCTATATGACACCTCGTAGTGCGGCTGCGGCTGTTATGTAACACTGTCTCCGCTATATGACACCTCGTAGTGCGGCTGCGGCTGTTATGTAACACTGTCTCCGCTATATGACACCTCGTAGTGCGGCTGCAGCTGTTATGTAACACTGTCTCCGCTATATGTCACCTCGTAGTGCGGCTGTTATGTAACACTATCTCCGCTATATGACACCTCGTAGTGCGGCTGCGGCTGTTATGTAACACTGTCTCCTCTATATGACACCTCGTGGTGCGGCTGTTATGTAACACTGTCTCCGCTATATGACACCTCGTAGTGCGGCTGTTATGTAACACTGTCTCCGCTATATGTCACCTCGTAGTGCGGCTGTTATGTAACACTGTCTCCGCTATATGACACCTCGTAGTGCGGCTGCAGCTGTTATGTAACACTGTCTCCGCTATATGACACCTCGTAGTGCGGCTGTTATGTAACACTGTCTCCGCTATATGACACCTCGTAGTGCGGCTGTTATGTAACACTGTCTCCGCTATATGACACCTCGTAGTGCGGCTGTTATGTAACACTGTCTCCGCTATATGACACCTCGTAGTGCGGCTGCGGCTGTTATGTAACACTGTCTCCGCTATATGACACCTCGTAGTGCGGCTGCGGCTGTTATGTAACACTGTCTCCGCTATATGACACCTCGTAGTGCGGCTGCGGCTGTTATGTAACACTGTCTCCTCTATATGACACCTCGTAGTGCGGCTGTTATGTAACACTGTCTCCGCTATATGACACCTCGTAGTGCGGCTGTTATGTAACACTGTCTCCGCTATATGACACCTCGTAGTGAGGCTGTTATGTAACACTGTCTCCGCTATATGACACCTCGTAGGGCGGCTGTTATGTAACACTGTCTCCGCTATATGACACCTCGTAGTGCGGCTGTTATGTAACACTGTCTCCGCTATATGACACCTCGTAGTGCGGCTGTTATGTAACACTGTCTCCTCTATATGACACCTCGTAGTGCGGCTGTTATGTAACCCTGTCTCCTCTATATGACACCTCGTAGTGCGGCTGTTATGTAACACTGTCTCCGCTATATGACACCTCGTAGTGCGGCTGTTATGTAACACTGTCTCCGCTATATGACACCTCGTAGTGCGGCTGTTATGTAACACTGTCTCCGCTATATGACACCTCGTAGTGCGGCTGCGGCTGTTATGTAACACTGTCTCCGCTATATGACACCTCGTAGTGCGGCTGCGGCTGTTATGTAACACTGTCTCCGCTATATGACACCTCGTAGTGCGGCTGTTATGTAACACTGTCTCCGCTATATTACACCTCGTAGTGCGGCTGTTATGTAACACTGTCTCCGCTATATAACAACTCGTAGTGCGGCTGTTATGTAACACTATCTCCTCTATATGACACCTCGTAGTGCGGCTGCGGCTGTTATGTAACATTGTCTCCGCTATATGACACCTCGTAGTGCGGCTGTTATGTAACACTGTCTCCGCTATATGACACCTCGTAGTGCGGCTGCGGCTGTTATGTAACACTGTCTCCGCTATATGACACCTCGTAGTGCGGCTGTTATGTAACACTGTCTCCTCTATATGACACCTCGTAGTGAGGCTGTTATGTAACACTGTCTCCACTATATGACACCTCGTAGTGCGGCTGTTATGTAACACTGTCTCCGCTATATGTCACCTCGTAGTGCGGCTGTTATGTAACACTGTCTCCGCTATATGGCACCTCGTAGTGCGGCTGCAGCTGTTATGTAACACTTTCTCCGCTATATGACACCTCGTAGTGCGGCTGCGGCTGTTATGTAACACTGTCTCCGCTATATGACACCTCGTAGTGCGGCTGCGGCTGTTATGTAACACTGTCTCCGCTATATGACACCTCGTAGTGCGGCTGCGGCTGTTATGTAACACTGTCTCCGCTATATGTCACCTCGTAGTGCGGCTGTTATGTAACACTATCTCCGCTATATGACACCTCGTAGTGCGGCTGCGGCTGTTATGTAACACTGTCTCCTCTATATGACACCTCGTAGTGCGGCTGTTATGTAACACTGTCTCCGCTATATGACACCTCGTAGTGCGGCTGTTATGTAACACTGTCTCCGCTATATGTCACCTCGTAGTGCGGCTGTTATGTAACACTGTCTCCGCTATATGACACCTCGTAGTGCGGCTGCAGCTGTTATGTAACACTGTCTCCGCTATATGACACCTCGTAGTGCGGCTGTTATGTAACACTGTCTCCGCTATATGACACCTCGTAGTGCGGCTGTTATGTAACACTGTCTCCGCTATATTACACCTCGTAGTGCGGCTGTTATGTAACACTGTCTCCGCTATATAACAACTCGTAGTGCGGCTGTTATGTAACACTATCTCCTCTATATGACACCTCGTAGTGCGGCTGCGGCTGTTATGTAACATTGTCTCCGCTATATGACACCTCGTAGTGCGGCTGTTATGTAACACTGTCTCCGCTATATGACACCTCGTAGTGCGGCTGCGGCTGTTATGTAACACTGTCTCCGCTATATGATACCTCGTAGTGCGGCAGTTATGTAACACTGTCTCCGCTATATGACACCTCGTAGTGCGGCTGTTATGTAACACTGTCTCCGCTATATGACACCTCGTAGTGCGGCTGTTATGTAACATTGTCTCCGCCATATGACACCTCGTAGTGCGGCTGTTATGTAACACTGTCTCCTCTATATGACACCTCGTAGTGCGGCTGCGGCTGTTATGTAACACTGTCTCCGCTATATGACACCTCGTAGTGCGGCTGCGGCTGTTATGTAACACTGTCTCCGCTATATGACACCTCGTAGTGCGGCTGTTATGTAACACTGTCTCCGCTATATGACACCTCGTAGTGCGGCTGTTATGTAACACTGTCTCCACTATATGACACCTCGTAGTGCGGCTGTTATGTATCACTGTCTCCGCTATATGACACAGTGTAGTGCGGCTGTTATGTAACACTGTCTCCGCTATATGACACCTTGTAGTGCGGCTGCGGCTGTTATGTAACACTGTCTCCGCTATATGACACCTCGTAGTGCGGTTGTTATGTAACACTGTCTCCGCTATATGACACCTCGTAGTGCGGCTGTTATGTAACACTGTCTCCACTATATGACACCTCGTAGTGCGGCTGTTATGTATCACTGTCTCCGCTATATGACACCGTGTAGTGCGGCTGTTATGTAACACTGTCTCCGCTATATGACACCTTGTAGTGCGGCTGCGGCTGTTATGTAACACTGTCTCCGCTATATGACACGTCGTAGTGCGGTTGTTATGTAACACTGTCTCCTCTATATGACACCTCGTAGTGCGGCTGTTATGTAACACTGTCTCCGCTATATGACACCTCGTAGTGCGGCTGTTATGTAACACTGTCTCCGCTATATGACACCTCGTAGTGCGGTTGTTATGTATCACTGTCTCCGCTATATGACACCTCGTAGTGCGGCTGTTATGTAACACTGTCTCCGCTATATGACACCTTGTAGTGCGGCTGTTATGTAACACTGTCTCCACTATATGACACCTCGTAGTGCGGCTGCGGCTGTTATGTAACACTGTCTCCGCTATATGTCACCTCGTAGTGCGGCTGTTATGTAACACTATCTCCGCTATATGACACCTCGTAGTGCGGCTGTTATGTAACACTGTCTCCGCTATATGAAACCTTGTAGTGCGGCTGCGGCTGTTATGTAACACTGTCTCCGCTATATGTCACCTCGTAGTGCGGCTGTTATGTAACACTGTCTCCGCTATATGTCACCTCGTAGTGCGGCTGCGGCTGTTATGTAACACTGTCTCCGCTATATGACACCTCGTAGTGCGGCTGCGGCTGTTATGTAACACTGTCTCCGCTATATGTCACCTCGTAGTGCGGCTGTTATGTAACACTGTCTCCGCTATATGACACCTTGTAGTGCGGCTGCGGCTGTTATGTAACACTGTCTCCTCTATATGACACCTCGTAGTGCGGCTGTTATGTAACACTGTCTCCGCTATATGACACCTCGTAGTGCGGCTGTTATGTAACACTGTCTCCGCTATATGTCACCTCGTAGTGCGGCTGTTATGTAACACTGTCTCCGCTATATGACACCTCGTAGTGCGGCTGTTATGTAACACTGTCTCCTCTATATGACACCTCGTAGTGCGGCTGTTATGTAACACTGTCTCCGCTATATGACACCTCGTAGTGCGGCTGTTATGTAACACTGTCTCCGCTATATGACACCTCGTAGTGCGGCTGTTATGTAACACTGTCTCCGCTATATGACACCTCGTAGTGCGGCTGTTATGTAACACTGTCTCCGCTATATGACACCTCGTAGTGCGGCTGTTATGTAACACTATCTCCTCTATATGACACCTCGTAGTGCGGAAGTTATGTAACACTGTCTCCTCTATATGACACCTCGTAGTGCGGCTGTTATGTAACACTGTCTCCGCTATATGACACCTTGTAGTGCGGCTGCGGCTGTTATGTAATACTGTCTCCTCTATATGACACCTCGTAGTGCGGCTGCGGCTGTTATGTAACACTGTCTCCGCTATATGACACCTCGTAGTGCGGCTGCGGCTGTTATGTAACACTGTCTCCGCTATATGACACCTCGTAGTGCGGCTGTTATGTAACACTGTCTCCGCTATATGACACCTCGTAGTGCGGCTGTTATGTAACACTGTCTCCTCTATATGACACCTCGTAGTGCGGCTGTTATGTAACACTGTCTCCTCTATATGACACCTCGTAGTGCGGCTGTTATGTAACACTGTCTCCGCTATATGACACCTCGTAGTGCGGCTGTTATGTAACACTGTCTCCGCTATATGACACCTCGTAGTGCGGCTGTTATGTAACACTGTCTCCACTATATGACACCTCGTAGTGCGGCTGTTATGTATCACTGTCTCCGCTATATGACACCTTGTAGTGCGGCTGCGGCTGTTATGTAACACTGTCTCCGCTATATGACACCTCGTAGTGCGGCTGCGGCTGTTATGTAACACTGTCTCCTCTATATGACACCTCGTAGTGCGGCTGCGGCTGTTATGTAACACTGTCTCCGCTATATGACACCTCGTAGTGCGGCTGCGGCTGTTATGTAATACTGTCTCCTCTATATGACACCTCGTAGTGCGGCTGCGGCTGTTATGTAACACTGTCTCCGCTATATGACACCTCGTAGTGCGGCTGCGGCTGTTATGTAACACTGTCTCCGCTATATGACACCTCGTAGTGCGGCTGTTATGTAACACTGTCTCCGCTATATGACACCTCGTAGTGCGGCTGTTATGTAACACTGTCTCCTCTATATGACACCTCGTAGTGCGGCTGTTATGTAACACTGTCTCCTCTATATGACACCTCGTAGTGCGGCTGCGGCTGTTATGTAACACTGTCTCCGCTATATGACACCTCGTAGTGCGGCTGTTATGTAACACTGTCTCCGCTATATGACACCTCGTAGTGCGGCTGTTATGTAACACTGTCTCCACTATATGACACCTCGTAGTGCGGCTGTTATGTATCACTGTCTCCGCTATATGACACCGTGTAGTGCGGCTGTTATGTAACACTGTCTCCGCTATATGACACCTTGTAGTGCGGCTGCGGCTGTTATGTAACACTGTCTCCGCTATATGACACCTCGTAGTGCGGTTGTTATGCAACACTGTCTCCTCTATATGACACCTCGTAGTGCGGCTGTTATGTAACACTGTCTCCGCTATATGACACCTCGTAGTGCGGCTGTTATGTAACACTGTCTCCGCTATATGACACCTCGTAGTGCGGTTGTTATGTAACACTCTCTCCGCTATATGACACCTCGTAGTGCGGCTGTTATGTAACACTGTCTCCGCTATATGACACCTTGTAGTGCGGCTGCGGCTGTTATGTAACACTGTCTCCGCTATATGACACCTCGTAGTGCGGCTGTTATGTAACACTGTCTCCGCTATATGACACCTTGTAGTGCGGCTGTTATGTAACACTGTCTCCGCTATATGACACCTCGTAGTGCGGCTGTTATGTAACACTGTCTCCGCTATATGACACCTTGTAGTGCGGCTGCGGCTGTTATGTAACACTGTCTCCGCTATATGTCACCTCGTAGTGCGGCTGTTATGTAACACTGTCTCCGCTATATGACACCTCGTAGTGCGGCTGTTATGTAACACTGTCTCCGCTATATGTCACCTCGTAGTGCGGCTGCGGCTGTTATGTAACACTGTCTCCGCTATATGACACCTCGTAGTGCGGCTGCGGCTGTTATGTAACACTGTCTCCGCTATATGACACCTCGTAGTGCGGCTGTTATGTAACACTGTCTCCGCTATATGTCACCTCGTAGTGCGGCTGTTATGTAACACTGTCTCCGCTATATGACACCTCGTAGTGCGGCTGTTATGTAACACTGTCTCCTCTATATGACACCTCGTAGTGCGGCTGTTATGTAACACTGTCTCCGCTATATGGCACCTCGTAGTGCGGCTGCAGCTGTTATGTAACACTGTCTCCGCTATATGACACCTCGTAGTGCGGCTGCGGCTGTTATGTAACACTGTCTCCGCTATATGACACCTCGTAGTGCGGCTGCGGCTGTTATGTAACACTGTCTCCGCTATATGACACCTCGTAGTGCGGCTGCGGCTGTTATGTAACACTGTCTCCGCTATATGTCACCTCGTAGTGCGGCTGTTATGTAACACTATCTCCGCTATATGACACCTCGTAGTGCGGCTGTTATGTAACACTGTCTCCGCTATATGACACCTCGTAGTGCGGCTGCGGCTGTTATGTAACACTGTCTCCTCTATTTGACACCTCGTAGTGCGGCTGTTATGTAACACTGTCTCCACTATATGACACCTCGTAGTGCGGCTGTTATGTAACACTGTCTCCGCTATATGTCACCTCGTAGTGCGGCTGTTATGTAACACTGTCTCCGCTATATGGCACCTCGTAGTGCGGCTGCAGCTATTATGTAACACTGTCTCCGCTATATGTCACCTCGTAGTGCGGCTGTTATGTAACACTGTCTCCGCTATATGTCACCTCGTAGTGCGGCTGTTATGTAACACTGTCTCCTCTATATGTCACCTCGTAGTGCGGCTGTTATGTAACACTGTCTCCTTTATATGACACCTCGTAGTGCGGCTGTTATGTAACACTGTCTCCTCTATATGACACCTCGAAGTGCGGCTGTTATGTAACACTGTCTCCGCTATATGACACCTTGTAGTGCGGCTGCGGCTGTTATGTAACACTTTCTCCGCTATATGACACCTCGTAGTGCGGCTGTTATGTAACACTGTCTCCGCTATATGTCACCTCGTAGTGCGGCTGTTATGTAACACTGTCTCCGCTATATGTCACCTCGTAGTGCGGCTGTTATGCAACACTGTCTCCGCTATATGACACCTCGTAGTGCGGCTGCGGCTGTTATGTAACACTGTCTCCGCTATATGACACCTCGTAGTGCGGCTGCGGCTGTTATGTAACACTGTCTCCGCTATATGTCACCTCGTAGTGCGGCTGTTATGCAACACTGTCTCCGCTATATGACACCTCGTAGTGCGGCTGCGGCTGTTATGTAACACTGTCTCCGCTATATGACACCTCGTAGTGCGGCTGCGGCTGTTATGTAACACTGTCTCCGCTATATGTCACCTCGTAGTGCGGCTGTTATGTAACACTATCTCCGCTATATGTCACCTCGTAGTGCGGAGGTTATGTAACACTGTCTCCGCTATATGACACCTCGTAGTGCGGCTGTTATGTAACACTGTCTCCTCTATATGACACCTCGTAGTGCGGCTGTTATGTAACACTGTCTCCGCTATATGACACCTCATAGTGCGGCTGCGGCTGTTATGTAACACTGTCTCCTCTATATGACACCTCGTACTGCGGCTGTTATGTAACACTGTCTCCGCTATATGACACCTCGTAGTGCGGCTGTTATGTAACACTGTCTCCGCTATATGTCACCTCGTAGTGCGGCTGTTATGTAACACTGTCTCCTCTATATGACACCTCGTAGTGCGGCTGCAGCTGTTATGTAACACTGTCTCCGCTATATGACACCTCGTAGTGCGGCTGCGGCTGTTATGTAACACTGTCTCCGCTATATGACACCTCGTAGTGCGGCTGCGGCTGTTATGTAACACTGTCTCCTCTATATGACACCTCGTAGTGCGGCTGTTATGTAACACTGTCTCCGCTATATGACACCTCGTAGTGCGGCTGTTATGTAACACTGTCTCCGCTATATGGCACCTCGTAGTGCGGCTGCAGCTGTAATGTAACACTGTCTCCGCTATATGTCACCTCGTAGTGCGGCTGTTATGTAACACTGTCTCCGCTATATGACACCTCGTAGTGCGGCTGTTATGTAACACTGTTTCCGCTATATGACACCTCGTAGTGCGGCTGTTATGTAACACTGTCTCCTCTATATGACACCTCGTAGTGCGGCTGCGGCTGTTATGTAACACTGTCTCCGCTATATGGCACCTCGTAGTGCGGCTGCAGCTGTTATGTAACACTGTCTCCGCTATATGTCACCTCGTAGTGCGGCTGCGGCTGTTATGTAACACTGTCTCCTCTATATGACACCTCGTAGTGCGGCTGTTATGTAACACTGTCTCCGCTATATGACACCTTGTAGTGCGGCTGCGGCTGTTATGTAACACTTTCTCCGCTGTATGACACCTCGTAGTGCGGCTGTTATGTAACACTGTCTCCGCTATATGACACCTCGTAGTGCGGCTGTTATGTAACACTGTCTCCGCTATATGACACCTCGTAGTGCGGCTGCGGCTGTTATGTAACACTGTCTCCGCTATATGACACCTCGTAGTGCGGCTGTTATGTAACACTGTCTCCGCTATATGACACCTCGTAGTGCGGCTGTTATGTAACACTGTCTCCGCTATATGACACCTCGTAGTGCGGCTGTTATGTAACACTGTCTCCGCTATATGACACCTCGTAGTGCGGCTGTTATGTAACACTGTCTCCGCTATATGACACCTTGTAGTGCGGCTGCGGCTGTTATGTAACACTGTCTCCGCTATATGTCACCTCGTAGTGCGGCTGTTATGTAACACTGTCTCCGCTATATGACACCTCGTAGTGCGGCTGCGACTGTTATGTAACACTGTCTCCGCTATATGACACCTCGTAGTGCGGCTGCGGCTGTTATGTAGCACTGTCTCCGCTATATGACACCTCGTAGTGCGGCTGTTATGTAACACTATCTCCTCTATATGACACCTCGTAGTGCGGCTGTTATGTAACATTGTCTCCGCCATATGAAACCTCGTAGTGCGGAAGTTATGTAACACTATCTCCTCTATATGACACCTCGTAGTGCGGAAGTTATGTAACACTGTCTCCTCTATATGACACCTCGTAGTGCGGCTGTTATGTAACACTGTCTCCGCTATATGACACCTTGTAGTGCGGCTGCGGCTGTTATGTAATACTGTCTCCTCTATATGACACCTCGTAGTGCGGCTGTTATGTAACACTGTCTCCGCTATATGACACCTCGTAGTGCGGCTGCGGCTGTTATGTAACACTGTCTCCGCTATATGACACCTCGTAGTGCGGCTGTTATGTAACACTGTCTCCGCTATATGACACCTCGTAGTGCGGCTGTTATGTAACACTGTCTCCTCTATATGACACCTCGTAGTGCGGCTGTTATGTAACACTGTCTCCTCTATATGACACCTCGTAGTGCGGCTGCGGCTGTTATGTAACACTGTCTCCGCTATATGACACCTCGTAGTGCGGCTGTTATGTAACACTGTCTCCGCTATATGACACCTCGTAGTGCGGCTGTTATGTAACACTGTCTCCACTATCTGACACCTCGTAGTGCGGCTGTTATGTATCACTGTCTCCGCTATATGACACCGTGTAGTGCGGCTGTTATGTAACACTGTCTCCGCTATATGACACCTCGTAGTGCGGCTGCGGCTGTTATGTAACACTGTCTCCTCTATATGACACCTCGTAGTGCGGCTGCGGCTGTTATGTAACACTGTCTCCGCTATATGACACCTCGTAGTGCGGCTGCGGCTGTTATGTAATACTGTCTCCTCTATATGACACCTCGTAGTGCGGCTGCGGCTGTTATGTAACACTGTCTCCGCTATATGACACCTCGTAGTGCGGCTGCGGCTGTTATGTAACACTGTCTCCGCTATATGACACCTCCTAGTGCGGCTGTTATGTAACACTGTCTCCACTATATGACACCTCGTAGTGCGGCTGTTATGTAACACTGTCTCCTCTATATGACACCTCGTAGTGCGGCTGTTATGTAACACTGTCTCCTCTATATGACACCTCGTAGTGCGGCTGCGGCTGTTATGTAACACTGTCTCCGCTATATGACACCTCGTAGTGCGGCTGTTATGTAACACTGTCTCCGCTATATGACACCTCGTAGTGCAGCTGCTATGTAACACTGTCTCCACTATATGACACCTCGTAGTGCGGCTGTTATGTATCACTGTCTCCGCTATATGACACCGTGTAGTGCGGCTGTTATGTAACACTGTCTCCGCTATATGACACCTTGTAGTGCGGCTGCGGCTGTTATGTAACACTGTCTCCGCTATATGACACCTCGTAGTGCGGTTGTTATGCAACACTGTCTCCTCTATATGACACCTCGTAGTGCGGCTGTTATGTAACACTGTCTCCGCTATATGACACCTCGTAGTGCGGCTGTTATGTAACACTGTCTCCGCTATATGACACCTCGTAGTGCGGTTGTTATGTATCACTGTCTCCGCTATATGACACCTCGTAGTGCGGCTGTTATGCAACACTGTCTCCGCTATATGACACCTTGTAGTGCGGCTGCGGCTGTTATGTAACACTGTCTCCGCTATATGACACCTCGTAGTGCGGCTGTTATGTAACACTGTCTCCGCTATATGACACCTTGTAGTGCGGCTGTTATGTAACACTGTCTCCGCTATATGACACCTCGTAGTGCGGCTGTTATGTAACACTGTCTCCGCTATATGACACCTTGTAGTGCGGCTGCGGCTGTTATGTAACACTGTCTCCGCTATATGTCACCTCGTAGTGCGGCTGTTATGTAACACTGTCTCCGCTATATGTCACCTCGTAGTGCGGCTGCGGCTGTTATGTAACACTGTCTACGCTATATGACACCTCGTAGTGCGGCTGCGGCTGTTATGTAACACTGTCTCCGCTATATGTCACCTCGTAGTGCGGCTGTTATGTAACACTATCTCCGCTATATGACACCTCGTAGTGCGGCTGTTATGTAACACTGTCTCCGCTATATGACACCTTGTAGTGCGGCTGCGGCTGTTATGTAACACTGTCTCCTCTATATGACACCTCGTAGTGCGGCTGTTATGTAACACTGTCTCCTCTATATGACACCTCGTAGTGCGGCTGTTATGTAACACTGTCTCCGCTATATGTCACCTCGTAGTGCGGCTGTTATGTAACACTGTCTCCGCTATATGACACCTCGTAGTGCGGCTGTTATGTAACACTGTCTCCTCTATATGACACCTCGTAGTGCGGCTGTTATGTAACACTGTCTCCGCTATATGGTACCTCGTAGTGCTGCTGCAGCTGTTATGTAACACTGTCTCCGCTATATGACACCTCGTAGTGCGGCTGCGGCTGTTATGTAACACTGTCTCCGCTATATGACACCTCGTAGTGCGGCTGCGGCTGTTATGTAACACTGTCTCCGCTATATGACACCTCGTAGTGCGGCTGCGGCTGTTATGTAACACTGTCTCCGCTATATGTCACCTCGTAGTGCGGCTGTTATGTAACACTGTCTCCTCTATATGACACCTCGTAGTGCGGCTGTTATGTAACACTGTCTCCGCTATATGACACCTCGTAGTGCGGCTGCGGCTGTTATGTAACACTGTCTCCTCTATTTGACACCTCGTAGTGCGGCTGTTATGTAACACTGTCTCCACTATATGACACCTCGTAGTGCGGCTGTTATGTAACACTGTCTCCGCTATATGTCACCTCGTAGTGCGGCTGTTATGTAACACTGTCTCCGCTATATGGCACCTCGTAGTGCGGCTGCAGCTATTATGTAACACTGTCTCCGCTATATGTCACCTCGTAGTGCGGCTGTTATGTAACACTGTCTCCGCTATATGTCACCTCGTAGTGCGGCTGTTATGTAACACTGTCTCCTCTATATGTCACCTCGTAGTGCGGCTGTTATGTAACACTGTCTCCTCTATATGACACCTCGTAGTGCGGCTGTTATGTAACACTGTCTCCTCTATATGACACCTCGTAGTGCGGCTGTTATGTAACACTGTCTCCGCTATATGACACCTTGTAGTGCGGCTGCGGCTGTTATGTAACACTTTCTCCGCTATATGACACCTCGTAGTGCGGCTGTTATGTAACACTGTCTCCGCTATATGTCACCTCGTAGTGCGGCTGTTATGTAACACTGTCTCCGCTATATGTCACCTCGTAGTGCGGCTGTT
The DNA here is from genome assembly GCF_040894005.1 of Engystomops pustulosus. NCBI lineage: Eukaryota > Metazoa > Chordata > Amphibia > Anura > Leptodactylidae > Engystomops > Engystomops pustulosus. The sequence goes on from NW_027284981.1 coordinate 97,348, forward strand.
ATGCAACACTGTCTCCGCTATATGACACCTCGTAGTGCGGCTGCGGCTGTTATGTAACACTGTCTCCGCTATATGACACCTCGTAGTGCGGCTGCGGCTGTTATGTAACACTGTCTCCGCTATATGTCACCTCGTAGTGCGGCTGTTATGTAACACTATCTCCGCTATATGTCACCTCGTAGTGCGGAGGTTATGTAACACTGTCTCCGCTATATGACACCTCGTAGTGCGGCTGTTATGTAACACTGTCTCCTCTATATGACACCTCGTAGTGCGGCTGTTATGTAACACTGTCTCCGCTATATGACACCTCGTAGTGCGGCTGCGGCTGTTATGTAACACTGTCTCCTCTATATGACACCTCGTACTGCGGCTGTTATGTAACACTGTCTCCGCTATATGACACCTCGTAGTGCGGCTGTTATGTAACACTGTCTCCGCTATATGTCACCTCGTAGTGCGGCTGTTATGTAACACTGTCTCCGCTATATGACACCTCGTAGTGCGGCTGCGGCTGTTATGTAACACTGTCTCCGCTATATGACACCTCGTAGTGCGGCTGTTATGTAACACTGTCTCCTCTATATGACACCTCGTAGTGCGGCTGTTATGTAACACTGTCTCCGCTATATGACACCTCGTAGTGCGGCTGTTATGTAACACTGTCTCCGCTATATGGCACCTCGTAGTGCGGCTGCAGCTGTTATGTAACACTGTCTCCGCTATATGTCACCTCGTAGTGCGGCTGTTATGTAACACTGTCTCCGCTATATGACACCTCGTAGTGCGGCTGTTATGTAACACTGTCTCCGCTATATGACACCTCGTAGTGCGGCTGTTATGTAACACTGTCTCCTCTATATGACACCTCGTAGTGCGGCTGCGGCTGTTATGTAACACTGTCTCCGCTATATGGCACCTCGTAGTGCGGCTGCAGCTGTTATGTAACACTGTCTCCGCTATATGTCACCTCGTAGTGCGGCTGCGGCTGTTATGTAACACTGTCTCCTCTATATGACACCTCGTAGTGCGGCTGTTATGTAACACTGTCTCCGCTATATGACACCTTGTAGTGCGGCTGCGGCTGTTATGTAACACTTTCTCCGCTATATGACACCTCGTAGTGCGGCTGTTATGTAACACTGTCTCCGCTATATGACACCTCGTAGTGCGGCTGTTATGTAACACTGTCTCCGCTATATGTCACCTCGTAGTGCGGCTGCGGCTGTTATGTAACACTGTCTCCGCTATATGACACCTCGTAGTGCGGCTGTTATGTAACACTGTCTCCGCTATATGACACCTCGTAGTGCGGCTGTTATGTAACACTGTCTCCGCTATATGACACCTTGTAGTGCGGCTGCGGCTGTTATGTAACACTGTCTCCGCTATATGTCACCTCGTAGTGCGGCTGTTATGTAACACTGTCTCCGCTATATGACACCTCGTAGTGCGGCTGCGACTGTTATGTAACACTGTCTCCGCTATATGACACCTCGTAGTGCGGCTGCGGCTGTTATGTAACACTGTCTCCGCTATATGTCACCTCGTAGTGCGGCTGTTATGTAACACTGTCTCCGCTATATGACACCTTGTAGTGCGGCTGCAGCTGTTATGTAACACTGTCTCCGCTATATGTCACCTCGTAGTGCGGCTGTTATGTAACACTGTCTCCGCTATATGACACCTCGTAGTGCGGCTGTTATGTAACACTGTCTCCGCTATATGACACCTCGTAGTGCGGCTGTTATGTAACACGGTCTCCGCTATATGACACCTCGTAGTGCGGCTGCGGCTGTTATGTAACACTGTCTCCGCTATATGACACCTCGTAGTGCGGCTGTTATGTAACACTGTCTCCGCTATATGACACCTCGTAGTGCGGCTGTTATGTAACACTGTCTCCGCTATATGACACCTTGTAGTGCGGCTGCGGCTGTTATGTAACACTTTCTCCGCTATATGACACCTCGTAGTGCGGCTGTTATGTAACACTGTCTCCGCTATATGACACCTCGTAGTGCGGCTGTTATGTAACACTGTCTCCGCTATATGACACCTCGTAGTGCGGCTGCAGCTGTTATGTAACACTGTCTCCGCTATATGACACCTCGTAGTGCGGCTGCGGCTGTTATGTAACACTGTCTCCGCTATATGTCACCTCGTAGTGCGGCTGTTATGTAACACTGTCTCCGCTATATGTCACCTCGTAGTGCGGCTGTTATGTAACACTATCTCCGCTATATGACACCTCGTAGTGCGGCTGTTATGTAACACTGTCTCCGCTATATGTCACCTCGTAGTGCGGCTGCGGCTGTTATGTAACACTGTCTCCGCTATATGTCACCTCGTAGTGCGGCTGTTATGTAACACTATCTCCGCTATATGACACCTCGTAGTGCGGCTGTTATGTAACACTGTCTCCGCTATATGACACCTCGTAGTGCGGCTGTTATGTAACACTGTCTCCGCTATATGACACCTCGTAGTGCGGCTGCGGCTGTTATGTAACACTGTCTCCTCTATATGACACCTCGTAGTGCGGCTGTTATGTAACACTGTCTCCGCTATATGACACCTCGTAGTGCGGCTGTTATGTAACACTGTCTCCGCTATATGACACCTCGTAGTGCGGCTGTTATGTAACACTGTCTCCGCTATATGACACCTCGTAGTGCGGCTGTTATGTAACACTGTCTCCGCTATATGACACCTCGTAGTGCGGCTGCGGCTGTTATGTAACACTGTCTCCTCTATATGACACCTCGTAGTGCGGCTGTTATGTAACACTGTCTCCGCTATATGACACCTCGTAGTGCGGCTGTTATGTTACACTGTCTCCGCTATATGTCACCTCGTAGTGCGGCTGTTATGTAACACTGTCTCCTCTATATGTCACCTCGTACTGCGGCTGTTATGTAACACTGTCTCCTCTATATGACACCTCGTAGTGCGGCTGTTATGTAACACTGTCTCCTCTATATGACACCTCGTAGTGCGGCTGTTATGTAACACTGTCTCCACTATATGACACCTCGTAGTGCGGCTGTTATGTAACACTGTCTCCGCTATATGACACCTCGTAGTGCGGCTGCAGCTGTTATGTAACACTGTCTCCGCTATATGACACCTCGTAGTGCGGCTGTTATGTAACACTGTCTCCGCTATATGACACCTCGTAGTGCGGCTGCGGCTGTTATGTAACACTGTCTCCGCTATATGACACCTCGTAGTGCGGCTGTTATGTAACACTGTCTCCGCTATATGTCACCACGTAGTGCGGCTGTTATGTAACACTGTCTCCGCTATATGTCACCTCGTAGTGCGGCTGTTATGTAACACTATCTCCGCTATATGACACCTCGTAGTGCGGCTGTTATGTAACACTGTCTCCGCTATATGACACCTCGTAGTGCGGCTGCGGCTGTTATGTAACACTGTCTCCTCTATACGACACCTCGTAGTGCGGCTGTTATGTAACACTGTCTCCGCTATATGACACCTCGTAGTGCGGCTGTTATGTAACACTGTCTCCGCTATATGACACCTCGTAGTGCGGCTGCAGCTGTTATGTAACACTGTCTCCGCTATATGACACCTCGTAGTGCGGCTGTTATGTAACACTGTCTCCGCTATATGTCACCTCGTAGTGCGGCTGTTATGTAACACTGTCTCCGCTATATGTCACCTCGTAGTGCGGCTGTTATGTAACACTGTCTCCTCTATATGACACCTCGTAGTGCGGCTGTTATGTAACACTGTCTCCGCTATATGACACCTCGTAGTGCGGCTGTTATGTAACACTGTCTCCGCTATATGTCACCTCGTAGTGCGGCTGTTATGTAACACTGTCTCCGCTATATGACACCTCGTAGTGCGGCTGTTATGTAACACTGTCTCCGCTAAATGACACTACGTAGTGCGGCTGTTATGTAACACTGTCTCCGCTATATGTCACCTCGTAGTGCGGCTGTTATGTAACACTGTCTCCTCTATATGACACCTCGTAGTGCGGCTGTTATGTAACACTGTCTCCGCTATATGTCACCTTGTAGTGCGGCTGTTATGTAACACTGTCTCCGCTATATGACACCTTGTAGTGCGGCTGTTATGTAACACTGTCTCCGCTATATGACACCTTGTAGTGCGGCTGTTATGTAACACTGTCTCCTCTATATGACACCTCGTAGTGCGGCTGTTATGTAACACTTTCTCCGCTATATGACACCTCGTAGTGCGGCTGTTATGTAACACTGTCTCCGCTATATGTCACCTCGTAGTGCGGCTGTTATGTAACACTGTCTCCGCTATATGACACCTCGTAGTGCGGCTGCGGCTGTTATGTAACACTGTCTCCGCTATATGACACCTCGTAGTGCGGCTGTTATGTAACACTGTCTCCGCTATATGACACCTTGTAGTGCGGCTGCAGCTGTTATGTAACACTGTCTCCGCTATATGTCACCTCGTAGTGCGGCTGTTATGTAACACTGTCTCCGCTATATGACACCTTGTAGTGCGGCTGCAGCTGTTATGTAACACTGTCTCCGCTATATGACACCTCGTAGTGCGGCTGCAGCTGTTATGTAACACTGTCTCCGCTATATGACACCTCGTTGGGCGCCTGATGTAACACTGTTTGATGCTCCTATTAGATTTGCTGTTTTTGAGATGTGATGCAGTTTCCCTTTTTTCTCTTGGTTCTTTGCTTCACACTAGGATCGTGGCACCCGACACTTTACTTTAGGCAGAGAACTGCGCCCGAGCCACCACGGCAGAGAACTGCACCCGGGCCACCACGGCAGAGAACTGCGCCCGAGCCACCACGGCAGAGAACTGCGCCCGAGCCACCACGGCAGAGAACTGCGCCCGAGCCACCACGGCAGAGAACTGCGCCCGAGCCACCACGGCAGAGAACTGCACCCGGGCCACCACGGCAGAGAACTGCGCCTGAGCCACCACGGCAGAGAACTGCGCCCGGGCCACCACGGCAGAGAACTGCACCCGGGCCACCACGGCAGAGAACTGCACCCGGGCCACCACGGCAGAGAACTGCACCCGGGCCACCACGGCAGAGAACTGCACCCGGGCCACCACGGCAGAGAACTGCACCCGGGCCACCACGGCAGAGAACTGCGCCCGGGCCACCACGGCAGAGAACTGCGCCCGGGCCACCACGGCAGAGAACTGCGCCCGGGCCACCACGGCAGAGAACTGCGCCCGGGCCACCACGGCAGAGAACTGCGCCCGAGCCACCACGGCAGAGAACTGCGCCCGAGCCACCACGGCAGAGAACTGCGCCCGAGCGCCAGCGTATGATAAATATCCCCCTAAGTCTCTACAAGATCTGAGAAACAATACAGATCTGGTCATCAGAAGTGCGGACAAGGGGGGTCCATTGTCCTGATGAATGCTACCCTATACAAAAAACTGAATGAATCCATGCTTAACGATGTTAGTAGCTACCGTAAATTAAGCAGTGATCCTACTGCCATTTGTCAAAAAAAACTTACAGAAACACGTGGATGAGGGTGTATCTATGGGAGTTCTGGATGACAAACTCAGGGAATATTTGGTGAATAAGTTTCCTGTCATGCCGGTCTTCCACTCTCTCCCCAAGGTACATAAGGGAACTTTCCCTACCCCCTGTCGACCCATTGTCGCGGGAATTGGTAGTCTTGGGGAGAGACTGGGAGACTGGCTTGACCACTAGTTACAGCCACGAGTCATGGTAACCCCCAGTTATCTAAAAGATACAAAACACATATTGCAAATAATGGAACACATCAGATGGGAGAGCACTTTTAGTTGGGCGACTTGTGACGTAACTTCACTATACTCTTCAATTCCACATGAGCAGGCCATAGTCTTTCTCTCCAGACATTTGGAAGAATTCAGCACTTATTCTGCCGAATTAAAGGAATTTATTTTAATTTCAACAGATTTTCTCCTTAAAAACAACTTTTTTTATGTTTGACTCTCAACATTATTTGCAAGTGGAGGGGGCTCCTATGGGGGCAAAGTTTTCCCTCTCCCTTGCAAATATTTACATGATCCAGTGGGAGAAACGTTTTGTTTTCTCAGATTCCTAACCACACAGGTCGTCGTGGAGTGGTTCGGTCGCTTCACAGACGACTTGTTGTGGATTTGGAAGTTTTAGATGAACACGTTATAGAATGGGAAAATAGATTAGTGCATAGAAAGTACAAACAGAGAGTTTTGTCTTCGGCCAAAGAAAGAATTAAAAATATTAACCGCAAAGATTTGCTAAAAAACAAACTTATAGGAGAAGGAAACAGTGAGGGCAGGGCTGGTACTAAACCAATTGCATTTGTAACAACATACAGCAAACAGTTCAATCAGATCAGAAACATTGTCAACAAATTCATACCAATTTTGGAGCAGGATAACAAAGCTAGAACATGTCTCTCCCATGGAGTCAGATATATTTCACCCACAATGGGATCAATCGTATCACCGAGTCTATTCAATAGCAAAAAGGATAAACAATGTAATTACCGCTGGCTGCATCATCCAGGCAACCACAAGTGCGGACACTCCAGATGTTTAGTGTGTGGATTTTTGACCACTACCGACCTCTTCCTCTCATACACAACCAAAAATAAGTACAACATAACCACTTACTTTAATTGTAACACAAGCTACACCATCTATTTAATATCCTGCATCACATGTGAGAAACAATACGTGGATGTACCACAAACTCCCTTAAGACTCCCGGATTAGAAAACATCTCTCAGATGTCAAAAACACTAATTTAACCAATATGTCAGCCGCCTCGAAACACTTCCGCGACCTACACGCCGGAAACTGCGACACGTTTAGGTGGCAGGGAATCGAAAAAGTCACGAAACCAATAAGAGGTGGGGACCACAGGAAAAAACTTATGAATAGGGAGACATATTGGATGTTTATCCTGAAAACTGTCCAACCTCTGGGTATGAACCTAAGACAGGATCTGAATGAATGAAGAAGGCAGCAGTCTGGCACCAGCCGACCACAGCGTTGTGTACCCTCAGTGAAACTCGGCATGGATCTAGACAGGGTAGTTAGGCCATATTGCACTAGTCTGCATAACGGTGGTGCTCAGCAGAAACAAAGACAGTCCAAATGTAAGGTATAGAAAGCAGCGGCACTCACCAATACAGTGCAAAATATATCCTTTATTGAGGTGCGTACAGGAACAGAGTGGGGCTAGGCGACGGGCCGTTTCGCGCTAGTCTAGCGCATCATCAAGCCAAATGACGTCATCCCCCGGCGCCGCACACAATATATGCGTCAGGGCCGGTCGACTGCGTCATGGTAACAGCAAAACAACAACAAGTGCAAAACATACACATAAATATGACAGTTAAAATCAATACATAATAACAACGTTAAAAACATCCACGTACAGCGCTGACACTCGGACTTGCTGCAGGAGCTAAACACGGGGAACAGCTATTAGATGCAAATAGTAAGCCCACTTCGGGACATCGCTGACTGTAAGGTAGGTAGGGCATGACCATTATCTGATGAATCTACAAGGGCAGAGGTACTCACAGGAAGCAGCTGAAATCATTTCTGTCATTCAGACCCAGGGCTCCTATGGCATCAAACAGGATGATATGTCTACTTTCCTGCCTTAGCAACAGGTTTTTTCCTGTCACCACCAAGGGGATCCACTTTAATCTGTTCCAACCCTGCAAACCGTAAGACCCGTGGGTCTCCTCCATGCTGTTCTCTGACATGGTTAATTAGGCGGGGGCACCCATCCCCTGTGTCGACCGATTTGAAGTGTTCTCTGAACCTCACGTAGAGTTTCCATACAGTTTTCCCAATGTAGAACTGTTTGCATGGGCAAAAAATGATATACACTACGTACGTGGATTTACATGAAATAAAAGATTTGACCCTATGCGTGATACACCCCAACTGGACAGTTTTAAGCTGACTATTGTACTCACAAAACCTGCATGAGCCACATCTGAAGTTGCCTATAGGAGTGCTTCTTTCTAGCCAGGATTGGTTTTGTGTAGAAAATCGGCTCCGTACCAACATACTACGCACTGTGGGACACCGTCTAAAGGCAACACATGGGCGTACACTAGTGATGTCCTTGAGTTGGGGATCCTGACCCAGGATGCCCCAATTCCTAGATATAGCCTGGCGTATAGCCAGTTCACAGGGACTAAATTCGAACGAGAAGATGAACCTTTTACCCGTATCCTCGGATCTACAATTCCCTGTGATATGTTTACCCTTCCGTCTGGAGCCGACGAGCAACAACTCTTTTTGGGACATATTGGTAAGCTTTGTATAGGCCTCTAACACAATCTCATTGAGATAACCCCTCGCCATTAACCGTTCTCCCAGTTCTCTGGCTTGTTGGAAGAATAGAGTGTCATTGCTATTGATGCGTCTGAGTCTAAGGAATTGAGCAGACCTTTTTTCGTGTGAAATGGATGGTGGCTGTCAAAATGAAGGAGAGAATTGGTAGCTGTTTCCTTTCTAAAGGCAGATGTGCACAGTTCGCCCTGATTCTCAAAAACCTTCACATCCAAAAATTTGAGTGTTTTCTCACCATAAACAGCAGTAAAGCTCATATTCATGTGGTTATTGGTATTCAGGTATTCGACAAATCAAAAAACTCTGCACGGGTGCCCTCCCATACAATGAATACGTCATCCACGTAACGGTGGAAGGCCCTAATGTTTGAGGCGAAAGGGTTGTCCAGAGAGTAAACACAGTGGTTCTCAAAAAAAAGCGAGAAAGTGCAGGCAACAGGGGTGCCCATCGCTGTGCCCACTCTCTGGACAAACCAACGACCATCAAACATAAAGGCATTACGAGACAACACAAACTGGAGGCCCTCGCAGACAAAGTCAACGAATTGAGGACTCTTATTGGCGTTAACCAGAAGCTGGTGAATACATTGCACGCCTAAGTCTTGCGGGATACGAGTGTATAAACTCTCGACGCCGATAGACGCTAGGGTGTAAGTCTCCTTCCAACATATGTCTCTAACCACTCTAAGGAATGAGTTAGTGTCTTTAAGATACGATGGTATGTGGCATAGAGTGGGACGTAACAGCCAGTCCAGGTACTGTGACAGGGGTTCAGTAAGAGAACCGATTCCTGCCACAATCGGGCGGCCCGGGGGATTGTCTAAAGATTTGTGCACTTTGGGAAGAAAGTACCAAACAGGATGTCTCCGGGAGCAATTTAATGGCAGTGTGTTCGGACAGTAAACCTGTTTCAACATACCTTCTAAGGAAGGAGCGTAGGAGGGTTTGATACCTAAGGGTGGGATTGTTGGCCAGGGGGGTGTACGTGATAGAATCCCCTAACTGTCTATCCACTTCTCTCTTATAATATTCCCTGGTCATTATGACCACATTCCCACCCTTGTCCGCTGGCTTCACCACAACACTGTCAAGGGACTGGAGCCAGCGGAGGGCCTGTTTTTCGCTAAGACAGGATCTAATATTGGGTTATTAAATATATTGTGTCATCTCACTGTCTTCTGCAATTCCCTAATGTTGTGCTGTTCTACTGTCTTCCGTAGTATTCCAGTGTTATTCCCTGCAACGTTACCAACACCAGTACCATAAAAAATGTAACTAATAATTTTTTCTCTTTTGTTGTTATCCGCAATGTTTTCTATGTCAGTTTAACATTTAATTGTTGCATAGACCTGTATCCACTTGTCACCCCACTTACCTTTTCTTGTGGCACTCTCTTTTTTAATACTTCATAAGTCTTTTTAAAATTTGTACATGATCGCGATCCTCCTGGAGGCGGAGCTACTTGGGTCATGTGTCATGTGACTGTGATGTCACACGCAGAGGAGGACCGCGATCTTTAAATAGCTGCAATACACACTATGTAAGTAGACCATGAGTAAGCTCGCCTGAGCGAAACGCGTAGGTCCTTTCCTGTAGACCATGACAATAGAGGCTGTGTACCTTGCCTAACGATTTTATGTTTTGTGGAACTTCAATAAAAGCAAAGTTTTATCATTATATTCCCCTGAGACGCTGGATCGCTTTTTCTTCGTAAAACTTTTTTTTATATGAAAAATATTATCAATGAGGAAGGAAGTGAATAAATAAGAAGCGGCACAAATCGCCCCCCGAGAGGAGGTTTCTGAGCCTGTAACCTGCTCTTTTCATTTCCAGGTCAGAGCCGGAGTGAGGATCATCCCCCTGGCCATGGCGGGTGTGCTATCCCCCTCCCCCTCATCCCCCTGCACGTGTGCCATCCCCCTCCTCCCTCCCCCTGCACGTGTGCCATCCCCCTCCTCCCTCCCCCTGCACGTGTGCCATCCCCCTCCTCCCTCCCCCTGCACGTGTGCCATCCCCCTCCTCCCCCTGCACGTGTGCCATCCCCCTCCTCCCTCCCCCTGCACGTGTGCCATCCCCCTCCTCCCTCCCCCTGCACGTGTGCCATCCTCCTCCTCCCTCCCCCTGCACGTGTGCCATCCCCCTCCTCCCTCCCCCTGCACGTGTGCCATCCCCCTCCTCCCTCCCCCTACCCGTGTGCCATCCCCCTCCTCCCCCTACCCGTGTGCCATCCCCCCCAACCCCCTACCCGTGTGCCATCCTCCTCCTCCCTCCCCCTGCACGTGTGCCATCCTCCTCCTCCCTCCCCCTGCACGTGTGACATCCCCCCCATCCCCCTGCACGTGTGCCATCCCCTCTTCCCCCTGCACGTGTGCCATCCCCCTCTTCCCCCTGCACGTGTGCCATCCCCCTCCTCCCTCCCCCTGCACGTGTGCCATCCCCCTCCTCCCTCCCCCTGCACGTGTGCCATCCCCCTCCTCCCCCTACCCGTGTGCCATCCCCCCCAACCCCCTACCCGTGTGCCATCCTCCTCCTCCCTCCCCCTGCACGTGTGCCATCCCCCTCCTCCCTCCCCCTGCACGTGTGCCATCCCCCTCCTCCCTCCCCCTGCACGTGTGCCATCCCCCTCCTCCCTCCCCCTGCACGTGTGCCATCCCCCTCCTCCCTCCCCCTGCACGTGTGCCATCCCCCTCCTCCCTCCCCCTGCACGTGTGCCATCCCCCTCCTCCCTCCCCCTGCACGTGTGCCATCCCCCTCCTCCCCCTACCCGTGTGCCATCCTCCTCCTCCCTCCCCCTGCACGTGTGCCATCCCCCCCAACCCCCTACCCGTGTGCCATCCTCCTCCTCCCTCCCCCTGCACGTGTGACATCCCCCCCATCCCCCTGCACGTGTGCCATCCCCCCCATCCCCCTGCACGTGTGCCATCCCCCTCTTCCCCCTGCACGTGTGCCATCCCCCCCATCCCCCTGCACGTCTGCCATCCCCCTCTTCCCCCTGCACGTGTGCCATCCCCCTCTTCCCCCTGCACGTGTGCCATCCCCCTCTTCCCCCTGCACGTGTGCCATCCCCCTCCTCCCTCCCCCTGCACGTGTGCCATCCCCCTCTTCCCCCTGCACGTGTGCCATCCCCCTCCTCCCTCCCCCTGCACGTGTGCCATCCCCCTCTTCCCCCTGCACGTGTGCCATCCCCCTCTTCCCCCTGCACGTGTGCCATCCCCCTCCTCCCTCCCCCTGCACGTGTGCCATCCTCCTCCTCCCTCCCCCTGCACGTGTGCCATCCTCCTCCTCCCTCCCCCTGCACGTGTGCCATCCCCCTCTTCCCCCTGCACGTGTGCCATCCCCCTCTTCCCCCTGCACGTGTGCCATCCCCCTCTTCCCCCTGCACGTGTGCCATCCCCCTCTTCCCCCTGCACGTGGGCCATCCCCCTCTTCCCCCTGCACGTGGGCCATCCCCCTCATCCTCCTACCCGTGTGCCATCCCCCTCATCCTCCTACCCGTGTGCCATCCTCCTCCTCCCTCCCCCTGCACGTGTGCCATCCCCCTCCTCCCTCCCCCTGCACGTGTGCCATCCCCCTCATCCTCCTACCCGTGTGCCATCCCCCTCCTCCCTGCACGTGTGCTATCCCCCTCATCCTCCTACACGTGTGCTATCCCCTTCACTGACCCCTAACCCCGAGTGTGAGTGCGGCCTCATCCTCCATTGCTGTCCTGAGCTATTGTTCCAGGCGCTATAGACTACATATTTTGTGGTTGTGGGCACGCTCAAAAAACGGTTTCGGAAATGAATTATATACGATTTTAATTTCTGACTAATAACAGACAAAACATACAGCAAACAGACAGTGCAGCGTTACCCAGCAATGTACATTCTGTACACCTTGTGTCTTACTCCTGGGGTGCAGGGACTGGGTTGGTCCTTTCCTTATAACACCCCTCCTTGTGTGATCCTATACAATATAATGTCCCAGGATATAGAAGCGCGGCTGATCCTTGTCTGTTTAGTTCTTCTGATGGGTGTACACCAAAAATGGGAAAAAAATGCATAAAAAATGAGTGATAAAAGGTCTATATAATAATATGTGGCTGAAAATATATAGATTTCCTAAAAAATGATATTAGAAGTAAATCAGTGTCCAGGAGGTTTTACTAAGTGACGGGATGCAGGGCCTACACCTGCGCTGACTCTTACACATCGCTTTTACACGTTTTTTGGAAAGTTTGAATAATCTTGTTTATGGATATTATTGTATGGAAATTTGAACCCTCACGATTGGGTGACAGTGACTGTATGGATGCCCCTGTGTTTGTAGTGACTGTATGGATGCCCCTGTGTTCGTAGTGACTGTATGGGTGCCCCTGTGTTCGTAGTGACTGGTATGGATGCCCCTGTGTTTGTAGTGACTGTATGGGTGCCCCTGTGTTCGTAGTGACTGGTATGGATGCCCCTGTGTTCGTAGTGACTGTATGGGCGCCCCTGTGTTTGTAGTGACTGGTATGGGCGCCCCTGTGTTTGTAGTGACTGGTATGGATGCCCCTGTGTTTGTAGTGACTGTATGGGTGCCCCTGTGTTTGTAGTGACTGTATGGGTGCCCCTGTGTTTGTAGTGACTGGTATGGGCGCCCCTGTGTTTGTAGTGACTGTATGGGTGCCCCTGTGTTTGTAGTGACTGGTATGGGCGCCCCTGTGTTCGTAGTGACTGGTATGGGCGCCCCTGTGTTTGTAGTGACTGGTATGGGTGCCCCTGTGTTCGTAGTGACTGTATGGGTGCCCCTGTGTTTGTAGTGACTGGTATGGGCGCCCCTGTGTTTGTAGTGACTGGTATGGATGCCCCTGTGTTCGTAGTGACTGTATGGATGCCCCTGTGTTCGTAGTGACTGTATGGATGCCCCTGTGTTCGTAGTGTTCGTAGTGACTGTATGGATGCCCCTGTGTTCGTAGTGACTGTATGGGTGCCCCTGTGTTCGTAGTGACTGGTATGGATGCCCCTGTGTTCGTAGTGACTGGTATGGATGCCCCTGTGTTCGTAGTGACTGGTATGGATGCCCCTGTGTTCGTAGTGACTGGTATGGATGCCCCTGTGTTCGTAGTGACTGGTATGGATGCCCCTGTGTTCGTAGTGACTGGTATGGATGCCCCTGTGTTCGTAGTGACTGGTATGGATGCCCCTGTGTTCGTAGTGACTGGTATGGATGCCCCTGTGTTCGTAGTGACTGTATGGATGCCCCTGTGTTTGTAGTGACTGTATGGGTGCCCCTGTGTTTGTAGTGACTGGTATGGGTGCCCCTGTGTTTGTAGTGACTGGTATGGATGCCCCTGTGTTCGTAGTGACTGGTATGGATGCCCCTGTGTTCGTAGTGACTGGTATGGATGCCCCTGTGTTCGTAGTGACTGGTATGGATGCCCCTGTGTTCGTAGTGACTGTATGGATGCCCCTGTGTTTGTAGTGACTGTATGGATGCCCCTTTGTTGTATTGCTGCTTTTGGTATATGCAGGAGTGACCCATCGCTGTGTGGATTGTTTGTTGTCTGTTTTCCACGTGTGATGGCGTCTGTGGGTGGCGTCCAGGCTCGCTGTCAGGAGATGTTCGCTCACACGTTCTCACTACACCGCGCGGCCTCTCCTCTCACAGTCCGGACTGAGCGACCTCCATCGTGTGCCACGGACAGTGCTGTAAGTAGTTGGTTTCAGTTCTCTGGCGTTTTGTAAGGAAATGTCTTTCTATACATTTTTCATGCTTATTGTTGGTACGTGAGTGATGATGACAGTAGGTCGGGTTCTCTAGGAGTGTTAGGGTTCTGTAGGAGTGTCAGGGTTCTGTAGGAGTGTCGGGGTTCTGTAGGAGTGTCGGGGTTCCGTAGGAGTGTCGGGGTTCCGTAGGAGTGTCGGGGTTCCGTAGGAGTGTCGGGGTTCCGTAGGAGTGTCGGGGTTCCGTAGGAGTGTCGGGGTTCCGTAGGAGTGTCGGGGTTCCGTAGGAGTGTCGGGGTTCTGTAGGAGTGTCGGGGTTCCGTAGGAGTGTCGGGGTTCTGTAGGAGTGTCGGGGTTCTGTAGGAGTGTCAGGGTTCTGTAGGAGTGTTAGGGTTCTGTAGGAGTGTCAGGGTTCTGTAGGAGTGTCAGGGTTCTGTAGGAGTGTTAGGGTTCTGTAGGAGTGTTAGGATTCTGTAGGAGTGTCGGGGTTCTGTAGGAGTGTTAGGATTCTGTAGGAGTGTTAGGATTCTGTAGGAGTGTTAGGATTCTGTAGGAGTGTCGGGGTTCTGTAGGAGTGTCGGGGTTCTGTAGGAGTGTTAGGGTTCTGTAGGAGTGTTAGGGTTCTGTAGGAGTGTCAGGGTTCTGTAGGAGTGTTAGGGTTCTGTAGGAGTGTCAGGGTTCTGTAGGAGTGTCAGGGTTCTGTAGGAGTGTCAGGGTTCTGTAGGAGTGTCAGGGTTCTGTAGGAGTGTCAGGGTTCTGTAGGAGTGTCAGGGTTCTGTAGGAGTGTCAGGGTTCTGTAGGAGTGTTAGGATTCTTGCAGCCAGACGCGTTTCCAAGCGCAATGCTTCTTCCTCAGTAGCTTTTTTGTTGTGAAAACCTCCTCATTGTTGCACTTTGTTAACCCCTTAACGCTCAGCGTCCGATATATCGGACGCTGAGCTCAGTGACTTAGCGCTCAGCGTCCGATATATCGGACGCTGAGCCGATGCCGGTTCAGCTCAAGATTTGAGCCGAACCGGCATCTGGAAACACGGGGTGCCGGCTGTGACTGATAGCCGGCACCCCAGTGTAACACCCGCGATCGGAGTTGTCTCTGATCGCGGGTGATTAACCCGTTAAATGCCGCGGTCATCGCGACCGCGGCATCTAACATGCATATGGGGTGTCTTTCCCCCCTCGATCGCCCCCCCCCCGAATCATTTTCGGGGGGCACCGATCACTGCTACGGTATCACTGGGGTCCGATCTGGACCCCAGTGTTACCTGCAGGAACTGCCGGTAAGATGGCGTCTGTGACGTCATCTTACTGGCAGAGTGCCACCCTATGCAAGTGTATAGGCTGACACTGATAATACTCTGCAATACATGAATATTGCAGGGTATTATTATGAACAAGCAATCAGATGATTGCTTCTTCATTTCCCATGGTGGAAAAAGTGAAAAAGTAAAAAAAAAAATTATTCAATAAAAAAATAAAGTAATAAATCACCAAAAATGCCCAAAAGCCCCAAAACATATAAAGAGACATATAACTAAAAAAAAAGTCTAAATCATAACACAAACCCCACATATATAGTATCACCGCGTCCGTAACAATCCGTAGAATAAAAATAAATAATTATTGAACCCCCACGATAAACGCCGTAAAAGAAAACTGTTATAAACCCTCCAAAAATTATGATTTTTACCTATTCAATCCCACAAAAAATGCTATAAAAAGTGATCAAAAAAACATATGTACTCTAGAATAATACTGGTGCAATATACAACATGTCCCGCAAAAAATACAAGCCATCAACCAGCTCCGTAGCCAAAAACGTAACAAAGTTATGCCACTTGGAAGATGGCAATACAAAAATGATATATTTTTCCCCACAATAGGGTTTTATTTTACAAATTTAGTAAAATGCAAGAAAATATATTCATGTCTGGTATCCCCGTAATCGTATCAACCCATAGAATAAAGATAACATGATTATTAGTCTATACGGTGAACACCACAAAAAAAAAAAGTAAAAAAAACAGTAGAGAATTGATGCTTTTCTACTCCTGCTCTCAAAAAGAAGTTCCTAAATTTTCAACAATAGGTGATACCAACCCCAAAATGGTAACATTGAAAAAGCATCTCATCCCGCAAAAAAAAATGCCGTCACATGGACCAAATAACAAAAAAGCGAAAATTTTATAGCTTCAAAAGGGGCCAATGAGGAAAGTAAAATCCTGGCAGCTGCAGGGTGCTCCTTCCCTTCTGCGCCTCACTGTGCCCCCATAACACAAGTCACGGCCACATGTGGGGGGTCTCTGCACTCGGGAGAAAATGTAGAACAAATTGTATGGTGGGTTTTGTATTTTTTATCTTTTGGAAATGTGTAAATTTTAGGGTTAAATGAACGTATAACCGGCACAATTTGACTATTCTAAATTTCGCCTCCATTTTGATGTAATTACTATGAAGATCTCAAGGGGTTAACAATCTTCGTAAAATCTGTTTCTGATAGCTTGAGGGGTGCAGATTTGAAATTGGGTTGGTTATATAGGGGGTTTTGATGCTAAATATGTAAATTTTCATTCAAAACTGTATTTATCCCCAAAATAGTCAATTCTGAAAATCCAGAAAAGCGATATTCTTTTTGTAAGCCGCGTGACATCAAAATAAATTATCCCGACATTTCAGAAATGGTGAAAATGTAAAGTAGACAAATGGGAAATGTTATTCAGCAACTTATTTAGGTGGTAAATCTATCTGCCTGAAAACGCAATGATTTCAAATTTCAAAAATGGCAAATTTTTCAGAAAATTCATCATATTTTCTTTTTTTTTGTAAATAAACGCAAAACTTATCGGCCAAAATTTACCACTAAAATGCAGTACAACATGTGGGGAAAAAACAATCTCAGAATCGTTTTGATAAGTAACAGTGTTCAAAAGTTATAACCATATAAAGCGACGCAGGTCAGAATCCAAAAAATCGGGCTGAGCCTTAAGCTGTAAAATGGCTGCGTCCTTAAGGGGTTAAATACCCATTTTGGGCTAAAAGTTGCCTGACCTGGATCAGTACAGCCTGGATCGGGCTGTGGAAAACCTGGCCTGGACCAATTTACTTACATTCTTTTTAGGATGGTGTTTCGCATTTATGATTTATGTGTCACAATAGATAAGAATCTAAGTTTGGTAAAAAGTATAAAAAATGAACGATGAAATAAAATGGGAAAACGTGACTAAGCTATAGACTCATATTATTCAAATTAATAAAAATATTAGACTATATGCAGAATGACGGACATGTTTCAGACATATATACAAACCCAGAAATACGAGTCCAGAAATGGGGACAATCCCATACAGATTACTTCCACAATAGGGAAAGGATGGGGTTTACTTTCCAGCAGTATGGGGCATTTATTCAGACAACAAATTAATTTGTATGCGTATAAATTATATATAAAGCCACATACATACAAGACTGGGGGTTGGGGGGGACGGGTAGGTGGCCACATGTGCTGCTATACAGCCGGACTAATGGGGTCAGTGTTACGGTCGCCTCCACCCAATTCACAGAAAACAAAAATTTCAAGTTCTGCATTGAGGCCCCTCGGTAACAGTGTCACAGGTGGAAATATACCTCGATTCTATTTTAGATTGGAGAGGTGGAGACTATATTGCCAAAATGTCTTTTTTAATGGACTGTGTTGCATCCATATTGTGGGCTGTTATAAAGTGTTTGGATAGGGTGCGCGTTTCTAAGCCTTTTCTAAGGTTTCTTAGATGTTCAGAAATCCTCTCCCCTAGGGGTCTGACCGTCCTCCCGGTGTACTGCCAATAGATTACCCCACTGCTGTTACAGGAGGTCGTTTATGTCGTGTACTATTTATGGCTGGATCATGTCACTTGTTGGGTTCGTTCTGAGAAAGAAGTTTTTTGCAGCAGATGCACTCGCCACATCTAAAGAAGCCTTTTACATTTATCCAAGTTTCATTTGCTGTTCTTGGTTTAGTTTTTATGGATGGAGCTATTTGGGAGCCCAAATTTGGGGCCTTGGTGTAAATAATGGGGGGTTGTGGGGAAGAATTGTATGGAGTGTTTTGTCATTCCTTAGAACGTCCCAGTGTTTGGTGATTACACTGCGTGTTACATGGTAACATTATTTCACTTTGATTCTCTTGTGTGTCACAGGCTGCTGCATGTTCTGTGGGGGGGGGGGGTTCTTTTAGTAAATCTTCTCTTATTAAATGTCTCGCTTTTTGTAGGGCTGGTGGTTTAGTCTCTCTCCTGACATTGTGCTGTTACTTGGTTTGCTTCCTCCTTGAACTTCTCAATGGCAGGCTTGGCGACGGCCTGGTGCTCTGGCACCGATATATAGATAACGTCATCTTAATCTGGGACAATTACAACAATAAACAATAATACATTTAACCTACATTTTTCACCCAACATAAGTAAAGTAAGGGTAGAATTTTTGGATTTTCAAATAGACATAATAGAAGGAAAACTGGAATGTAGCACATATACAAAACCAACATCCAAAAACAGCTATATATCCAAACATAGCTGCCATCTTCCCAGATGGCTAGAAAACGTACCCTTTGGCCAATACAGACGCCTAAGGAGAAATTGTACAACAATTGAGAAGTTCGAGGAGGAAGCAAACCAAGTAACAGCACAATGTCAGGAGAGAGACTAAACCACCAGCCCTACAAAAAGCGAGACATTTAATAAGAGAAGATTTACTAAAAGAACCCCCCCCCCCCACAGAACATGCAGCAGCCTGTGACACACAAGAGAATCAAAGTAAAATAATGTTACCATGTAACACGCAGTGTAAGAAATTACAAAAAATCATCACCAAACACAGGGACGTTCTAAGGAATGACAAAACACTCCATACAATTCTGCCCCACAAACCCCCCATTATTTACACCAAGGCCCCAAATTTGGGCTCCCAAATAGCCCCATCCATAAAAACTAAACCAAGAACAGCAAATGAAACTTGGATAAATGTAAAAGGCTTCTTTAGATGTGGCGAGTGCATCTGCTGCAAAAAACTTCTTTCTCAGAACGAACCCAACAAGTGACATGATCCAGCCATAAATAGTACACGACATAAACGACCTCCTGTAACAGCAGTGGGGTAATCTATTGGCAATACACCGGGAGGACGGTCAGACCCCTAGGGGAGAGGATTTCTGAACATCTAAGAAACATTAGAAAAGGCTTAGAAACGCGCACCCTATCCAAACACTTTATAACAGCCCACAATATGGATGCAACACAGTCCATTAAAAAAGACATTTTGGCAATATAGTCTCCACCTCTCCAATCTAAAATAGAATCGAGGTATATTTCCACCTGTGACACTGTTACCGAGGGGCCTCAATGCAGAACTTGAAATTTTTGGTTTTCTGTGAATTGGGTGGAGGCGACCGTAACACTGACCCCATTAGTCCGGCTGTATAGCAGCACATGTGGCCACCTACCCGTCCCCCCCAACCCCCAGTCTTGTATGTATGTGGCTTTATATATAATTTATACGCATACAAATTAATTTGTTGTCTGAATAAATGCCCCATACTGCTGGAAAGTAAACCCCATCCTTTCCCTATTGTGGAAGAAATCTGTATGGGATTGTCCCCATTTCTGGACTCGTATTTCTGGGTTTGTATATATGTCTGAAACATGTCCGTCATTCTGCATATAGTCTAATATTTTTATTAATTTGAATAATATGAGTCTATAGCTTAGTCACGTTTTCCCATTTTATTTCATCGTTCATTTTTTATACTTTTTACCAAACTTAGATTCTTATCTATTGTGACACATAAATCATAAATGCGAAACACCATCCTAAAAAGAATGTAAGTAAATTGGTCCAGGCCAGGTTTTCCACAGCCCGATCCAGGCTGTACTGATCCAGGTCAGGCAACTTTTAGCCCAAAATGGGTATTTACCAAAGTGCAACAATGAGGAGGTTTTCACAACAACAAAGCTACTGAGGAAGAAGCATTGCGCTTGGAAACGCGTCTGGCTGCAAGAATCCTAACACTCCTACGGAACCCTGACACTCCTACGGAACCCTAACACTCCTACAGAACCCTAACACTCCTACAGAACCCTGACACTCCTACGGAACCCTGACACTCCTACAGAACCCTAAACACTCCTACGGAACCCCGACACTCCTACGGAACCCCGACACTCCTACGGAACCCCGACACTCCTACGGAACCCCGACACTCCTACGGAACCCCGACACTCCTACGGAACCCCGACACTCCTACGGAACCCCGACACTCCTACGGAACCCCGACACTCCTACGGAACCCCGACACTCCTACGGAACCCCGACACTCCTACACAACCCCGACACTCCTACACAACCCCGACACTCCTACACAACCCCGACACTCCTACACAACCCCGACACTCCTACACAACCCCGACACTCCTACACAACCCCGACACTCCTACACAACCCCGACACTCCTACACAACCCCGACACTCCTACACAACCCCGACACTCCTACACAACCCCGACACTCCTACACAACCCCGACACTCCTACACAACCCCGACACTCCTACACAACCCCGACACTCCTACACAACCCCGACACTCCTACACAACCCCGACACTCCTACACAACCCCGACACTCCTACACAACCCCGACACTCCTACACAACCCCGACACTCCTACACAACCCCGACACTCCTACACAACCCCGACACTCCTACACAACCCCGACACTCCTACACAACCCCGACACTCCTACACAACCCCGACACTCCTACACAACCCCGACACTCCTACACAACCCCGACACTCCTACACAACCCCGACACTCCTACACAACCCCGACACTCCTACACAACCCCGACACTCCTACACAACCCCGACACTCCTACACAACCCCGACACTCCTACACAACCCCGACACTCCTACACAACCCCGACACTCCTACACAACCCCGACACTCCTACACAACCCCGACACTCCTACACAACCCCGACACTCCTACACAACCCCGACACTCCTACACAACCCCGACACTCCTACACAACCCCGACACTCCTACACAACCCCGACACTCCTACACAACCCCGACACTCCTACACAACCCCGACACTCCTACACAACCCCGACACTCCTACACAACCCCGACACTCCTACACAACCCCGACACTCCTACACAACCCCGACACTCCTACACAACCCCGACACTCCTACACAACCCCGACACTCCTACACAACCCCGACACTCCTACACAACCCCGACACTCCTACACAACCCCGACACTCCTACACAACCCCGACACTCCTACACAACCCCGACACTCCTACACAACCCCGACACTCCTACACAACCCCGACACTCCTACACAACCCCGACACTCCTACACAACCCCGACACTCCTACACAACCCCGACACTCCTACACAACCCCGACACTCCTACACAACCCCGACACTCCTACACAACCCCGACACTCCTACACAACCCCGACACTCCTACACAACCCCGACACTCCTACACAACCCCGACACTCCTACACAACCCCGACACTCCTACACAACCCCGACACTCCTACACAACCCCGACACTCCTACACAACCCCGACACTCCTACACAACCCCGACACTCCTACACAACCCCGACACTCCTACACAACCCCGACACTCCTACACAACCCCGACACTCCTACACAACCCCGACACTCCTACACAACCCCGACACTCCTACACAACCCCGACACTCCTACACAACCCCGACACTCCTACACAACCCCGACACTCCTACACAACCCCGACACTCCTACACAACCCCGACACTCCTACACAACCCCGACACTCCTACACAACCCCGACACTCCTACACAACCCCGACACTCCTACACAACCCCGACACTCCTACACAACCCCGACACTCCTACACAACCCCGACACTCCTACACAACCCCGACACTCCTACGGAACCCCGACACTCCTACGGAACCCCGACACTCCTACGGAACCCTGACACTCCTACGGAACCCTGACACTCCTACGGAACCCTGACACTCCTACGGAACCCTGACACTCCTACGGAACCCTGAACACTCCTACAGAACCCGACCTACTATCATCATCACTCACGTACCAACAATAAGCATGAAAAATGTATAGAAAGACATTTACTTACAAAACGCCAGAGAACTGAAACCAACCCCGACACTCCTACACAACCCCGACACTCCTACACAACCCCGACACTCCTACACAACCCCGACACTCCTACACAACCCCGACACTCCTACACAACCCCGACACTCCTACACAACCCCGACACTCCTACACAACCCCGACACTCCTACGGAACCCCGACACTCCTACGGAACCCCGACACTCCTACGGAACCCCGACACTCCTACGGAACCCTAACACTCCTACGGAACCCTGACACTCCTACGGAACCCTGACACTCCTACAGAACCCTGACACTCCTACAGAACCCTAACACTCCTACAGAACCCTAACACTCCTACAGAACCCTAACACTCCTACAGAACCCTGACACTCCTACAGAACCCTGACACTCCTACGGAACCCTGACACTCCTACGGAACCCTGACACTCCTACGGAACCCTGACACTCCTACGGAACCCTGAACACTCCTACGGAACCCTGAACACTCCTACGGAACCCTGAACACTCCTACGGAACCCTGAACACTCCTACGGAACCCTGAACACTCCTACGGAACCCTGAACACTCCTACGGAACCCTGAACACTCCTACGGAACCCTAACACTCCTACAGAACCCTAACACTCCTACAGAACCCTAACACTCCTACAGAACCCTAACACTCCTACAGAACCCTAACACTCCTACAGAACCCTAACACTCCTACAGAATCCTAACACTCCTACAGAACCCTAACACTCCTACAGAACCCTAACACTCCTACAGAACCCTAACACTCCTACAGAACCCTAACACTCCTACAGAACCCTAACACTCCTACAGAACCCTGACACTCCTACAGAATCCTAACACTCCTACAGAACCCTGACACTCCTACAGTACCCTAACACTCCTACAGAATCCTAACACTCCTACAGAACCCTGACACTCCTACAGAACCCTGACACTCCTAGAGAACCCTGACACTCCTACGGAACCCTGACACTCCTACGGAACCCTGAACACTCCTACGGAACCCTGAACACTCCTACAGAACCCTGACACTCCTACAGAACCCTAACACTCCTACAGTACCCTAACACTCCTACAGAACCCTAACACTCCTACAGAACCCTAACACTCCTACAGAACCCTGACACTCCTACAGAACCCTGACACTCCTACAGAACCCTAACACTCCTACAGAACCCTAACACTCCTACAGAACCCTAACACTCCTACAGAACCCTAACACTCCTACGGAACCCTAACACTCCTACGGAACCCTGAACACTCCTACAGAACCCTGAACACTCCTACAGAACCCTGAACACTCCTACAGAACCCTGAACACTCCTACGGAACCCTGAACACTCCTACAGAACCCGACCTACTATCATCATCACTCACGTACCAACAATAAGCATGAAAAATGTATAGAAAGACATTTACTTACAAAACGCCAGAGAACTGAAACCAACTACTTACAGCACTGTCCGTGGCACACGATGGAGGTCGCTCAGTCCGGACTGTGAGAGGAGAGGCCGCGCGGTGTAGTGAGAACGTGTGAGCGAACATCTCCTGACAGCGAGCCTGGACGCCACCCACAGACGCCATCACACGTGGAAAACAGACAACAAACAATCCACACAGCGATGGGTCACTCCTGCATATACCAAAAGCAGCAACACAGGGGCATCCATACAGTCACTACGAACACAGGGCACCCATACAGTCACTACAAACACAGGGGCATCCATACCAGTCACTACAAACACAGGGGCATCCATACCAGTCACTACAAACACAGGGGCACCCATACCAGTCACTACAAACACAGGGGCATCCATACCAGTCACTACAAACACAGGGGCACCCATACCAGTCACTAGGAACACAGGGGCACCCATACCAGTCACTACGAACACAGGGGCATCCATACAGTCACTACGAACACAGGGGCATCCATACAGTCACTACGAACACAGGGGCATCCATACAGTCACTACAAACACAGGGGCATCCATACCAGTCCCTACGAACACAGGGGCATCCATACAGTCACTACGAACACAGGGGCATCCATACCAGTCACTACAAACACAGGGGCATCCATACCAGTCACTACAAACACAGGGGCACCCATACCAGTCACTACAAACACAGGGGCATCCATACCAGTCACTACAAACACAGGGGCATCCATACCAGTCACTACAAACACAGGGGCATCCATACAGTCACTACAAACACAGGGGCACCCATACAGTCACTACGAACACAGGGGCATCCATACCAGTCCCTACGAACACAGGGGCATCCATACCAGTCCCTACGAACACAGGGGCATCCATACAGTCACTACAAACACAGGGGCATCCATACCAGTCCCTACGAACACAGGGGCATCCATACCAGTCCCTACGAACACAGGGGCATCCATACAGTCACTACAAACACAGGGGCATCCATACCAGTCCCTACGAACACAGGGGCATCCATACAGTCACTACGAACACAGGGGCATCCATACCAGTCACTACAAACACAGGGGCACCCATACCAGTCACTACGAACACAGGGGCATCCATACCAGTCACTACAAACACAGGGGCACCCATACAGTCACTACAAACACAGGGGCATCCATACAGTCACTACAAACACAGGGGCATCCATACAGTCACTACAAACACAGGGGCATCCATACCAGTCACTACAAACACAGGGGCATCCATACCAGTCACTACGAACACAGGGGCACCCATACCAGTCACTACGAACACAGGGGCACCCATACCAGTCACTACGAACACAGGGGCACCCATACCAGTCACTACAAACACAGGGGCACCCATACAGTCACTACAAACACAGGGGCACCCATGCAGTCACTACGAACACAGGGGCACCCATACAGTCACTACGAACACAGGGGCACCCATACAGTCACTACGAACACAGGGGCACCCATACAGTCACTACGAACACAGGGGCACCCATACCAGTCACTACGAACACAGGGGCACCCATACCAGTCACTACAAACACAGGGGCACCCATACCAGTCACTACGAACACAGGGGCACCCATACAGTCACTACGAACACAGGGGCACCCATACAGTCACTGTCACCCAATCACGAGGGTTCAAATTTCCATCCAATAATATCCATAAACAAGATTATTCAAACTTTCCAAAAAACCGTGTAAAAGCGATGTGTAAGAGTCAGCGCAGGTGTAGGCCCTGCATCCCGTCACTTAGTAAAACCTCCTGGACACTGATTTACTTCTAATATCATTTTTTAGGAAATCTATACATTTTCAGCCACGTATTTTATATAGACCTTTTATCAATCATTTTTTATGCATTTTTTCCCATTTTTGGAGTACACCCATCAGAAGAACTAAACAGACAAGGATCAGCCGCGCGTCTATATCCTGGGACATTATATTGTATAGGATCACACAAGGAGGGGTATTATAAGGAAAGGACCATCCCAGTCCCTGCACCCCAGGAGTAAGACACAAGGTGTACAGAATGTACATTGCTGGGTAACGCTGCACTGTCTGTTTGCTGTATGTTTTGTCTGTTATTCGTCAGAAATTAAAATCGTATATAATTCATTTCCGAAACCGGTTTTTGAGCGTGCCCACAACCACAAAACCACAACCACAAAATATGTTAGCATTTTCCTTTTTAGTGTTGAGACCTATTGTGGCTGCACCAGACATCCATAAGTGCCACTAGATTGCCGCTATAGACTACATGACACCCTGCAAGTCTTGTAGTCACAGTCCTTTATTAATGTCCCAATTCGATCTCCAGTCATCAGAGTCCAAAAGATTTCGACCAGTCACCCAACCCGATGCCGAGAGACCTGCAAAAGAGACATCTCAGACTGCAAGGAGATGCACAGCAAGCGGAGGATAGAACCCCCGAACCCCGCAACATACCCCCCCCAGAGACCCTGCACCATACATCACCCCCCCCAGAGACCCTGCACCATACATCACCCCCCCCAGAGACCCTGCACCATACATCACCCCCCCCCAGAGACCCTGCACCATACATCCCCCCCCCCAGAGACCCTGCACCATACATCCCCCCCCCAGAGACCCTGCACCATACATCCCCCCCCCCAGAGACCCTGCACCACACATCACCCCCCCCCAGAGACCCTGCACCATACATCCCCCCCCCAGAGACCCTGCACCATACATCACCCCCCCCCAGAGACCCTGCACCACACATCACCCCCCCCAGAGACCCTGCACCATACATCACCCCCCCCCAGAGACCCTGCACCATACATCCCCCCCCCAGAGACCCTGCACCATACATCACCCCCCCCAGAGACCCTGCACCATACATCACCCCCCCCCAGAGACCCTGCACCATACATCACTCCCCCCCAGAGACCCTGCACCATACATCACCCCCCCCAGAGACCCTGCACCATACATCACCCCCCCCAGAGACCCTGCACCATACATCACCCCCCCCCAGAGACCCTGCACCATACATCACCCCCCCCCAGAGACCCTGCACCATACATCACCCCCCCCCAGAGACCCTGCACCATACATCACCCCCCCCAGAGACCCTGCACCATACATCCCCCCCCCCAGAGACCCTGCACCATACATCACCCCCCCCAGAGACCCTGCACCATACATCACCCCCCCAGAGACCCTGCACCATACATCACCCCCCCAGAGACCCTGCACCATACATCACCCCCCCCAGAGACCCTGCACCATACATCACCCCCCCCAGAGACCCTGCACCATACATCACCCCCCCCCAGAGACCCTGCACCATACATCCCCCCCCCCAGAGACCCTGCACCATACATCACCCCCCCCCAGAGACCCTGCACCATACATCACCCCCCCCCAGAGACCCTGCACCATACATCACTCCCCCCCAGAGACCCTGCACCATACATCACCCCCCCCAGAGACCCTGCACCATACATCACCCCCCCCAGAGACCCTGCACCATACATCACCCCCCCCCAGAGACCCTGCACCATACATCACCCCCCCCAGAGACCCTGCACCATACATCACCCCCCCCCAGAGACCCTGCACCATACATCACCCCCCCCCAGAGACCCTGCACCATACATCCCCCCCCCAGAGACCCTGCACCATACATCACCCCCCCCAGAGACCCTGCACCATACATCACCCCCCCAGAGACCCTGCACCATACATCACCCCCCCAGAGACCCTGCACCATACATCACCCCCCCCCAGAGACCCTGCACCATACATCACCCCCCCCCAGAGACCCTGCACCATACATCACCCCCCCAGAGACCCTGCACCATACATCACCCCCCCAGAGACCCTGCACCATACACCCCCCCCAGAGACCCTGCACCATACATCACCCCCCCCAGAGACCCTGCACCATACATCACCCCCCCAGAGACCCTGCACCATACATCACCCCCCCTGCACCATACATCACCCCCCCCTGCACCATACATCACCCCCCCCAGAGACCCTGCACCATACATCACCCCCCCCCAGAGACCCTGCACCATACATCACCCCCCCCCAGAGACCCTGCACCATACATCACCCCCCCCCAGAGACCCTGCACCATACATCCCCCCCCCCAGAGACCCTGCACCATACATCACCCCCCCCCAGAGACCCTGCACCATACATCACCCCCCCCAGAGACCCTGCACCATACATCACCCCCCCCCAGAGACCCTGCACCATACATCACCCCCCCCAGAGACCCTGCACCATACATCACCCCCCCCCAGAGACCCTGCACCATACATCACTCCCCCCCAGAGACCCTGCACCATACATCACCCCCCCCAGAGACCCTGCACCATACATCACCCCCCCTGCACCATACATCACCCCCCCCTGCACCATACATCACCCCCCCCCAGAGACCCTGCACCATACATCACCCCCCCCCAGAGACCCTGCACCATACATCACCCCCCCCCAGAGACCCTGCACCATACATCACCCCCCCCCCAGAGACCCTGCACCATACATCACCCCCCCCCAGAGACCCTGCACCATACACCCCCCCCCCCAGAGACCCTGCACCATACATCACCCCCCCCAGAGACCCTGCACCATACATCACCCCCCCCAGAGACCCTGCACCATACATCACCCCCCCCCAGAGACCCTGCACCATACATCACCCCCCCCCCAGAGACCCTGCACCATACATCACCCCCCCCAGAGACCCTGCACCATACATCCCCCCCCAGAGACCCTGCACCATACATCACCCCCCCCCAGAGACCCTGCACCATACATCACCCCCCCCCCCAGAGACCCTGCACCATACATCACCCCCCCCCAGAGACTCTGCACCATACATCACCCCCCCCCAGAGACTCTGCACCATACATCACCCCCCCCAGAGACCCTGCACCATACATCACCCCCCCCCAGAGACCCTGCACCATACATCACCCCCCCCAGAGACCCTGCACCATACATCCCCCCCAGAGACCCTGCACCATACATCACCCCCCCCAGAGACCCTGCACCATACATCACCCCCCCCAGAGACCCTGCACCACACATCACCCCCCCAGAGACCCTGCACCATACATCACCCCCCCAGAGACCCTGCACCATACATCACCCCCCCCAGAGACCCTGCACCATACATCACCCCCCCCAGAGACCCTGCACCATACATCCCCCCCCCAGAGACCCTGCACCATACATCACCCCCCCCCAGAGACCCTGCACCATACATCCCCCCCCCAGAGACCCTGCACCATACATCACCCCCCCCCGCACCATACATCACCCCCCCCCCGCACCATACACCCCCCCCCCCCCTGCACCATACATCACCCCCCCCAGAGACCCTGCACCATACATCACCCCCCCCCAGAGACCCTGCACCATACATCACCCCCCCCCCAGAGACCCTGCACCATACATCACCCCCCCCCAGAGACCCTGCACCATACATCACCCCCCCCCAGAGACCCTGCACCATACATCACCCCCCCAGAGACCCTGCACCATACATCACCCCCCCCCAGAGACCCTGCACCATACATCACCCCCCCAGAGACCCTGCACCATACATCCCCCCCCCCAGAGACCCTGCACCATACATCACTCCCCCCCAGAGACCCTACACCATACATCCCCCCCCCAGAGACCCTGCACCATACATCACCCCCCCCAGAGACCCTGCACCATACATCCCCCCCCCCAGAGACCCTGCACCATACATCCCCCCCCCAGAGACCCTGCACCATACATCACCCCCCCCCAGAGACCCTGCACCATACATCACCCCCCCCCAGAGACCCTGCACCATACATCCCCCCCCAGAGACCCTGCACCATACATCACCCCCCCCAGAGACCCTGCACCACACATCACCCCCCCCCCGAGACCCTGCACCATACATCACCCCCCCCCTGCACCATACATCACCCCCCCCCTGCACCATACATCACCCCCCCCCAGAGACCCTGCACCATACATCACCCCCCCCAGAGACCCTGCACCATACATCACCCCCCCCAGAGACCCTGCACCATACATCCCCCCCCCAGAGACCCTGCACCATACATCACCCCCCCCCAGAGACCCTGCACCATACATCCCCCCCCCAGAGACCCTGCACCATACATCACCCCCCCCCCCGCACCATACATCACCCCCCCCCCCCCCGCACCATACATCACCCCCCCCAGAGACCCTGCACCATACATCACCCCCCCCCCCCGCACCATACATCCCCCCCCCCTGCACCATACATCACCCCCCCACAGAGACCCTGCACCATACATCACCCCCCCCCAGAGACCCTGCACCATACATCACCCCCCCCAGAGACCCTGCACCATACATCCCCCCCCCCAGAGACCCTGCACCATACATCACCCCCCCCCCCAGAGACCCTGCACCATACATCCCCCCCCCAGAGACCCTGCACCATACATCACCCCCCCCCCGGCACCATACATCACCGCCCCCCCCGCACCATACATCCCCCCCCCCCTGCACCATACATCACCCCCCCCCAGAGACCCTGCACCATACATCACCCCCCCCCCAGAGACCCTGCACCATACATCACCCCCCCCAGAGACCCTGCACCATACATCCCCCCCCCCAGAGACCCTGCACCATACATCACCCCCCCCCAGAGACCCTGCACCATACATCACCCCCCCCCCAGAGACCCTGCACCATACATCACCCCCCCCAGAGACCCTGCACCATACATCACCCCCCCCAGAGACCCTGCACCATACATCACCCCCCCCAGAGACCCTGCACCATACATCCCCCCCCCCAGAGACCCTGCACCATACATCACCCCCCCCAGAGACCCTGCACCATACATCACCCCCCCCAGAGACCCTGCACCATACATCACCCCCCCCCGCACCATACATCACCCCCCCCCCGCACCATACATCCCCCCCCCTGCACCATACATCACCCCCCCCCAGAGACCCTGCACCATACATCACCCCCCCCCCAGAGACCCTGCACCATACATCACCCCCCCCCGAGACCCTGCACCATACATCACCCCCCCCAGAGACCCTGCACCATACATCACCCCCCCAGAGACCCTGCACCATACATCACCCCCCCAGAGACCCTGCACCATACATCACCCCCCCCAGAGACCCTGCACCATACATCACCCCCCCAGAGACCCTGCACCATACATCACCCCCCCCAGAGACCCTGCACCATACATCCCCCCCCCCCCCAGAGACCCTGCACCATACATCACCCCCCCCCCAGAGACCCTGCACCATACATCACCCCCCCCAGAGACCCTGCACCATACATCCCCCCCCCCAGAGACCCTGCACCATACATCACCCCCCCCAGAGACCCTGCACCATACATCACCCCCCCCAGAGACCCTGCACCATACATCACCCCCCCCCTCCACCATACATCACCCCCCCCCAGAGACCCTGCACCATACACCCCCCCCAGAGACCCTGCACCATACATCACCCCCCCAGAGACCCTGCACCATACATCACCCCCCCCCTCCACCACACATCACCCCCCCCCAGAGACCCTGCACCATACACCCCCCCCAGAGACCCTGCACCATACATCACCCCCCCCAGAGACCCTGCACCATACATCACCCCCCCCCAGAGACCCTGCACCATACATCACCCCCCCCAGAGACCCTGCACCATACATCACCCCCCCCAGAGACCCTGCACCACACATCACCCCCCCCAGAGACCCTGCACCACACATCACCCCCCCCCAGAGACCCTGCACCATACATCACCCCCCCCCAGAGACCCTGCACCATACATCACCCCCCCCCCAGAGACCCTGCACCATACATCACCCCCCCCCAGAGACCCTGCACCATACATCACCCCCCCCCAGAGACCCTGCACCATACATCACCCCCCCAGAGACCCTGCACCATACATCACCCCCCCCCGCACCATACATCACCCCCCCCCCAGAGACCCTGCACCATACATCACCCCCCCCCAGAGACCCTGCACCATACATCACCCCCCCCCAGAGACCCTGCACCATACATCACCCCCCCCCAGAGACCCTGCACCATACATCACCCCCCCCAGAGACCCTGCACCATACATCACCCCCCCCAGAGACCCTGCACCATACATCACCCCCCCAGAGACCCTGCACCACACATCACCCCCCCCCAGAGACCCTGCACCATACATCACCCCCCCCCCTGCACCATACATCACCCCCCCCAGAGACCCTGCACCATACATCACCCCCCCCCAGAGACCCTGCACCATACATCACCCCCCCCCAGAGACCCTGCACCATACATCCCCCCCCAGAGACCCTGCACCATACATCACCCCCCCCCAGAGACCCTGCACCATACATCACCCCCCCCCCAGAGACCCTGCACCATACATCACCCCCCCCCAGAGACCCTGCACCATACATCACCCCCCCCAGAGACCCTGCACCATACATCACCCCCCCCCCCAGAGACCCTGCACCATACATCACCCCCCCCCAGAGACCCTGCACCATACATCACCCCCCCCCAGAGACCCTGCACCATACATCACCCCCCCCCAGAGACCCTGCACCATACATCACCCCCCCCAGAGACCCTGCACCACACATCCCCCCCCCAGAGACCCTGCACCATACATCACCCCCCCCAGAGACCCTGCACCATACATCACCCCCCCCAGAGACCCTGCACCATACATCACCCCCCCCAGAGACCCTGCACCATACATCACCCCCCCCCTGCACCATACATCACCCCCCCTGCACCATACATCACCCCCCCCCCAGAGACCCTGCACCATACATCACCCCCCCCCAGAGACCCTGCACCATACATCACCCCCACCCAGAGACCCTGCACCATACATCACCCCCCCCCAGAGACCCTGCACCATACATCACCCCCCCCCAGAGACCCTGCACCATACATCAGCCCCCCCCAGAGACCCTGCACCATACATCACCCCCCCCAGAGACCCTGCACCATACATCACCCCCCCCAGAGACCCTGCACCATACATCACCCCCCCCCCAGAGACCCTGCACCATACATCACCCCCCCCAGAGACCCTGCACCATACATCACCCCCCCCAGAGACCCTGCACCATACATCACCCCCCCCCCTGCACCATACATCACCCCCCCCCCTGCACCATACATCACCCCCCCCCCTGCACCATACATCACCCCCCCCCCCCGCACCATACATCACCCCCCCCCAGAGACCCTGCACCATACATCACCCCCCCCAGAGACCCTGCACCATACATCACCCCCCCCAGAGACCCTGCACCATACATCACCCCCCCAGAGACCCTGCACCACACATCACCCCCCCCCAGAGACCCTGCACCATACATCACCCCCCCCCTGCACCATACATCACCCCCCCCCAGAGACCCTGCACCATACATCACCCCCCCCCAGAGACCCTGCACCATACATCACCCCCCCCCAGAGACCCTGCACCATACATCACCCCCCCCAGAGACCCTGCACCATACATCACCCCCCCCCAGAGACCCTGCACCATACATCACCCCCCCCCAGAGACCCTGCACCATACATCACCCCCCCCCCAGAGACCCTGCACCATACATCCCCCCCCCCAGAGACCCTGCACCACACATCACCCCCCCCAGAGACCCTGCACCATACATCACCCCCCCCCAGAGACCCTGCACCATACATCACCCCCCCCCCTGCACCATACATCACCCCCCCCCTGCACCATACATCACCCCCCCCCAGAGACCCTGCACCATACATCACCCCCCCCCAGAGACCCTGCACCATACATCAGCCCCCCCCAGAGACCCTGCACCATACATCACCCCCCCCCAGAGACCCTGCACCATACATCACCCCCCCAGAGACCCTGCACCATACATCCCCCCCCAGAGACCCTGCACCATACATCCCCCCCCCAGAGACCCTGCACCATACATCCCCCCCCCCCAGAGACCCTGCACCATACATCCCCCCCCCAGAGACCCTGCACCATACATCCCCCCCCCCCAGAGACCCTGCACCATACATCCCCCCCCCCAGAGACCCTGCACCATACATCACCCCCCCCAGAGACCCTGCACCACACATCACCCCCCCCCAGAGACCCTGCACCATACATCACCCCCCCCCCCAGAGACCCTGCACCATACATCACCCCCCCCCAGAGACCCTGCACCATACATCACCCCCCCCCAGAGACCCTGCACCATACATCACCCCCCCCAGAGACCCTGCACCATACATCACCCCCCCCCAGAGACCCTGCACCATACATCCCCCCCCAGAGACCCTGCACCATACATCACCCCCCCCAGAGACCCTGCACCATACATCACCCCCCCCAGAGACCCTGCACCATACATCACCCCCCCCCAGAGACCCTGCACCATACATCCCCCCCCAGAGACCCTGCACCATACATCACCCCCCCCAGAGACCCTGCACCATACATCACCCCCCAGAACCCTGCATCCATACATCACCCCCCCCCAGAGACCCTGCACCATACATCACCCCCCCAGAGACCCTGCACCATACATCACCCCCCCCCCAGAGACCCTGCACCATACATCACCCCCCCAGAGACCCTGCACCATACATCACTCCCCCCCAGAGACCCTGCACCAGACATCACCCCCCCAGAGACCCTGCACCATACATCCCCCCCCCCAGAGACCCTGCACCATACATCACCCCCCCTGCACCATACATCACCCCCCCCTGCACCATACATCACCCCCCCCCCAGAGACCCTGCAACCATCACATCACCCCCCCCCTGCACCATACATCACCCCCCCCGCACCATACATCACCCCCCCCCAGAGACCCCTGCACCATACATCACCCCCCCCAGAGACCCTGCACCATACATCACCCCCCCAGAGACCCTGCACCACACATCACCCCCCCAGAGACCCTGCACCATACATCACCCCCCCCAGAGACCCTGCACCACACATCACCCCCCCCAGAGACCCTGCACCATACATCACCCCCCCCCCAGAGACCCGGCACCATACATCACCCCCCCCAGAGACCCTGCACCATACATCACCCCCCCCCTGCACCATACATCACCCCCCCCCCCTGCACCATACATCACCCCCCCCTCCCACCATACATTACCCCCCCCAGAGACCCTGCACCATACATCACCCCCCCCCCAGAGACCCTGCACCACACATCACCCCCCCCAGAGACCCTGCACCATACATCACCCCCCCCAGAGACCCTGCACCATACATCACCCCCCCCCCAGAGACCCTGCACCATACATCACCCCCCCCCAGAGACCCTGCACCATACATCACCCCCCCCCAGAGACCCTGCACCATACATCACCCCCCCCCAGAGACCCTGCACCATACATCACCCCCCCCCAGAGACCCTGCACCATACATCACCCCCCCCCCCCCTGCACCATACATCACCCCCCCCCAGAGACCCTGCACCATACATCACCCCCCCCCCTGCACCATACATCACCCCCCCCCCTGCACCATACATTACCCCCCCCAGAGACCCTGCACCATACATCACCCCCCCCCCAGAGACCCTGCACCATACATCACCCCCCCCCCAGAGACCCTGCACCAATACATCACCCCCCCCCAGAGACCCTGCACCATACATCACCCCCCCCAGAGACCCTGCACCATACATCACCCCCCCCCAGAGACCCTGCACCATACATCCCCCCCCCCAGAGACCCTGCACCACACATCACCCCCCCCCAGAGACCCTGCACCATACATCACCCCCCCTGCACCATACATCACCCCCCCCCTGCACCATACATCACCCCCCCCCAGAGACCCTGCACCATACATCACCCCCCCCCAGAGACCCTGCACCATACATCACCCCCCCCAGAGACCCTGCACCATACATCAGCCCCCCCCAGAGACCCTGCACCATACATCACCCCCCCCCAGAGACCCTGCACCATACATCACCCCCCCCAGAGACCCTGCACCATACATCACCCCCCCAGAGACCCTGCACCATACATCACCCCCCCCCAGAGACCCTGCACCATACATCACCCCCCCCAGAGACCCTGCAC
Source organism: Engystomops pustulosus (assembly GCF_040894005.1). NCBI lineage: Eukaryota > Metazoa > Chordata > Amphibia > Anura > Leptodactylidae > Engystomops > Engystomops pustulosus. The sequence goes on from NW_027284981.1 coordinate 133,154, forward strand.
CATACATCACCCCCCCAGAGACCCTGCACCATACATCACCCCCCCCAGAGACCCTGCACCACACATCACCCCCCCCAGAGACCTGCACCATACATCACCCCCCCCAGAGACCCTGCACCATACATCCCCCCCCCAGAGACCCTGCACCATACATCACCCCCCCCCCAGAGACCCTGCACCATACATCCCCCCCCCCCAGAGACCCTGCACCATACATCACCCCCCCCCAGAGACCCTGCACCATACATCACCCCCCCCCAGAGACCCTGCACCATACATCACCCCCCCCCAGAGACCCTGCACCATACATCACCCCCCCCCAGAGACCCTGCACCATACATCACCCCCCCCAGAGACCCTGCACCATACATCACCCCCCCCAGAGACCCTGCACCATACATCACCCCCCACCCTGCACCATACATCACCCCCCCCTGCACCATACATCACCCCCCCCTGCACCATACATCACCCCCCCAGAGACCCTGCACCATACATCACCCCCCCCCAGAGACCCTGCACCACTACATCACCCCCCCCAGAGACCCTGCACCATACATCACCCCCCCCAGAGACCCTGCACCACACATCACCCCCCCCCAGAGACCCTGCACCATACATCACCCCCCCCAGAGACCCTGCACCATACATCACCCCCCCCAGAGACCCTGCACCACACATCCCCCCCCCAGAGACCCTGCACCATACATCACCCCCCCCCAGAGACCCTGCACCACACATCACCCCCCCCCAGAGACCCTGCACCATACATCACCCCCCCCCCCCAGAGACCCTGCACCATACATCACCCCCCCAGAGACCCTGCCATACATCACCCCCCAGGAGCCCTGCACCATACATTACCCCCCCCAGAGACCCTGCACCATACATCACCCCCCCCCAGAGACCCTGCACCATACATCACCCCCCCAGAGACCCTGCACCACAATCACCCCCCCCAGAGACCCTGCACCATACATCACCCCCCCCCCAGAGACCCTGCACCATACATCACCCCCCCCCCAGAGACCCTGCACCATACATCACCCCCCCCCCAGAGACCCTGCACCATACATCAGCCCCCCCCAGAGACCCTGCACCATACATCACCCCCCCCCAGAGACCCTGCACCATACATCACCCCCCCCCTGCACCATACATCACCCCCCCCCAGAGACCCTGCACCATACATCACCCCCCCCCCCCCAGAGACCCTGCACCATACATCACCCCCCCAGAGACCCTGCACCATACATCACCCCCCCCCTGCACCATACATCACCCCCCCCCCTGCACCCATACATTACCCCCCCCAGAGACCCTGCACCATACATCACCCCCCCCCCAGAGACCCTGCACCATACATCACCCCCCCCCCCAGAGACCCTGCACCATACATCACCCCCCCCAGAGACCCTGCACCATACATCACCCCCCCCAGAGACCCTGCACCATACATCACCCCCCCCCCTGCACCATACATCACCCCCCCCAGAGACCCTGCACCATACATCACCCCCCCCCAGAGACCCTGCACCATACATCACCCCCCCCCCAGAGACCCTGCACCATACATCACCCCCCCCCCCAGAGACCCTGCACCATACATCACCCCCCCCCCAGAGACCCTGCACCATACATCACCCCCCCCCCAGGGACCCTGCACCATACATCACCCCCCCCAGAGACCCTGCACCATACATCCCCCCCCCAGAGACCCTGCACCATACATCACCCCCCCAGAGACCCTGCACCATACATCACCCCCCCCAGAGACCCTGCACCATACATCCCCCCCCCAGAGACCCTGCACCATACATCCCCCCCCCAGAGACCCTGCACCATACATCACCCCCCCCCAGAGACCCTGCACCATACATCACCCCCCCAGAGACCCTGCATCCATACATCACCCCCCCCCAGAGACCCTGCACCATACATCACCCCCCCCCAGAGACCCTGCACCATACATCACTCCCCCCCAGAGACCCTGCACCATACATCACTCCCCCCCAGAGACCCTGCACCATACATCACCCCCCCCAGAGACCCTGCACCATACATCACCCCCCCCCAGAGACCCTGCACCATACATCACCCCCCCAGAGACCCTGCACCATACATCACCCCCCCCAGAGACCCTGCACCACACATCACCCCCCCCAGAGACCCTGCACCATACATCACCCCCCTGCACCATACATCACCCCCCCCTGCACCATACAATCACCCCCCCCAGAGACCCTGCACCACACATCACCCCCCCCCAGAGACCCTGCACCATACATCACCCCCCCAGAGCCCTGCACCATACATCACCCCCCCCAGAGACCCTGCACCATACACACCCCCCAGAGACCCTGCACCATACATCAGCCCCCCCCAGAGACCCTGCACCATACATCACCCCCCCCCAGAGACCCTGCACCATACATCACCCCCCCCCAGAGACCCTGCACCATACATCACCCCCCCCCAGAGACCCTGCACCATACATCACCCCCCCAGAGACCCTGCACCACACATCACCCCCCCCAGAGACCCTGCACCATACATCACCCCCCCCCAGAGACTCTGCACCATACATCCCCCCCCCCAGAGACCCTGCACCATACATCACCCCCCCCAGAGACCCTGCACCACACATCACCCCCCCCAGAGACCCTGCACCATACATCACCCCCCCCCTGCACCATACATCACCCCCCCCAGAGACCCTGCACCACACATCACCCCCCCCCCAGAGACCCTGCACCATACATCACCCCCCCCAGAGACCCTGCACCATACATCACCCCCCCCCAGAGACCCTGCACCATACATCACCCCCCCAGAGACCCTGCACCATACATCACCCCCCCCAGAGACCCTGCACCATACATCACCCCCCCTGCACCATACATCACCCCCCCCAGAGACCCTGCACCACACATCACCCCCCCCCAGAGACCCTGCACCATACATCACCCCCCCAGAGACCCTGCACCATACATCACCCCCCCCAGAGACCCTGCACCACACATCACCCCCCCCCAGAGACCCTGCACCATACATCACCCCCCCCCAGAGACCCTGCACCATACATCACCCCCCCCCAGAGACCCTGCACCACACATCACCCCCCCCAGAGACCCTGCACCATACATCACCCCCCCCCCCAGAGACCCTGCACCATACATCACCCCCCCCCCAGAGACCCTGCACCATACATCACCCCCCCCCAGAGACCCTGCACCGTACATCACCCCCCCCAGAGACCCTGCACCATACATCACCCCCCCCAGAGACCCTGCACCATACATCACCCCCCCAGAGACCCTGCACCATACATCACCCCCCCCCTGCACCATACATCACCCCCCCCCTGCACCATACATCACCCCCCCCAGAGACCCTGCACCATACATCACCCCCCCCCTGCACCATACATTACCCCCCCCAGAGACCCTGCACCATACATCACCCCCCCCCCAGAGACCCTGCACCACACATCACCCCCCCCCCCAGAGACCCTGCACCACACATCACCCCCCCCAGAGACCCTGCACCACACATCACCCCCCCAGAGACCCTGCACCATACATCACCCCCCCCCCCAGAGACCCTGCACCATACATCACCCCCCCCCCAGAGGCCCTGCACCACACATCACCCCCCCAGAGACCGTGCACCACACATCACCCCCCCCAGAGACCCTGCACCATACATCACCCCCCCCAGAGACCCTGCACCATACATCCCCCCCCCAGAGACCCTGCACCATACATCACCCCCCCCCAGAGACCCTGCACCACACATCACCCCCCCCCAGAGACCCTGCACCATACATCCCCCCCCCAGAGACCCTGCACCATACATCACCCCCCCCCAGAGACCCTGCACCACACATCACCCCCCCCAGAGACCCTGCACCATACATCACCCCCCCCAGAGACCCTGCACCATACATCACCCCCCCCAGAGACCCTGCACCATACATCACCCCCCCCCAGAGACCCTGCACCATACATCACCCCCCCCCTGCACCATACATCACCCCCCCCCAGAGACCCTGCACCATACATCACCCCCCCCCAGAGACCCTGCACCATACATCACCCCCCCCAGAGACCCTGCACCATACATCACCCCCCCAGAGACCCTGCACCATACATCACCCCCCCCCAGAGACCCTGCACCATACATCACCCCCCCCCCGAGACCCTGCACCATACATCCCCCCCCCAGAGACCCTGCACCATACATCACCCCCCCCCCGCACCATACATCACCCCCCCCCCCCCGCACCATACATCCCCCCCCCCTGCACCATACATCACCCCCATGTACCATGATAGAAGTCTGGGAACATGCGTCTGATCTGTCCGTGTGTCTGGGCCAGGATACTGTATCGGGCCGGATCTGAAGAACATGATGGATGAGGTCATTAGGGTCCGGGCTGGAAGGGTCACAGCGGTGTACCCCAAACTTCCTGTATCTGGGAGCGGTAACTCTCTTACCAGGGTCATAGGAAAAAGCTATCCTGTGCCCCCAATCCCCATATCTAACCCCAACCCATATAATGCCCCTTCACTGCAGCTGCCCCTTCTATAATGCCCCTTCACTGCTAGCTGCCCCTTCTATAATGCCCCTTCACTGCAGCTGCCCCTTAACTGCAGCTGCCCCCTGCCCCTTCTATAATGCCCCTTCACTGCAGCTGCCCTTCTATAATGCCCCTTCACTGCAGCTGCCCCTTCTATAATGTCCCTTTACTACAGCTGCCCCTTCACTGCAGCTGCCCCTTCTATAATGCCCCTTCACTGCAGCTGCCCCTTCTATAATGCCCCTTTACTACAGCTGCCCCTTTATTGCAGCTGCCCCTTCTATAATGCCCCTTCACTGCAGCTGCCCCTTCTATAATGCCCCTTCACTGCAGCTGCCCCTTCTATAATGTCCCTTTACTACAGCTGCCCCTTCACTGCAGCTGCCCCTTCTATAATGCCCCTTCACTGCAGCTGCCCCTTCTATAATGCCCCTTCACTGCAGCTGCCCCTTCACTGCAGCTGCCCCTTCTATAATGCCCCTTTACTACAGCTGCCCTTTATTGCAGCTGCCCCTTCTATAATGCCCTTCACTGCAGCTGCCCCTTCTATAATGCCCCTTTACCTACAGCTGCCCCTTTATTGCAGCTGCCCCTTCTATAATGCCCCTTCACTGCAGCTGCCCCTTCACTGCAGCTGCCCCTTCTATAATGCCCCTTTACTACAGCTGCCCCTTTATTGCAGCTGCCCCTTCTATAATGCCCCTTTACTACAGCTGCCCCTTTATTGCAGCTGCCCCTTCTATAATGCCCCTTCACTGCAGCTGCCCCTTCTATAATGCCCCTTTACTACAGCTGCCCCTTTATTGCAGCTGCCCCTTCTATAATGCCCCTTTACTACAGCTGCCCCTTTATTGCAGCTGCCCCTTCTATAATGCCCCTTCACTGCAGCTGCCCCTTCTATAATGCCCCTTTACTACAGCTGCCCCTTTATTGCAGCTGCCCCTTCTATAATGCCCCTTCACTGCAGCTGCCCCTTCTATAATGCCCCTTTACTACAGCTGCCCCTTCACTGACAGCTGCCCCTTCTATAATGCCCCTTCACTGCAGCTGCCCCTTCTATTAATGCCCCTTTACTACAGCTGCCCCTTTATTGCAGCTGCCCCTTCTATAATGCCCCTTCACTGCAGCTGCCCCTTCTATAATGCCCCTTTACTACAGCTGCCCCTTCACTGCAGCTGCCCCTTCTATAATGCCCCTTCACTGCTGCTGCCCCTTCTATAATGCCCCTTTACTACAGCTGCCCCTTTATTGCAGCTGCCCCTTCTATAATGCCCCTTTACTACAGCTGCCCCTTTACTACAGCTGCCCCTTCTATAATGCCCCTTTACTACAGCTGCCCCTTCTATAATGCCCCTTTACTACAGCTGCCCCTTTACTACAGCTGCCCTTCTATAATGCCCCTTCACTGCAGCTGCCCCTTCTATAATGTCCCTTTACTACAGCTGCCCCTTCTATAATGCCCCTTTACTACAGCTGCCCCTTTATTGCAGCTGCCCCTTCTATAATGTCCCTTTACTACAGCTGCCCCTTCTATAATGCCCCTTTACTACAGCTGCCCCTTTATTGCAGCTGCCCCTTCTATAATGCCCCTTCACTGCAGCTGCCCCTTCTATAATGCCCCTTTATTGCAGCTGCCCTTCACTGCAGCTGCCCCTTCTATAATGCCCCTTCACTGCTGCTGCCCCTTCTATAATGCCCCTTTACTACAGCTGCCCCTTTATTGCAGCTGCCCCTTCACTGCCAGCTGCCCCTTCTATAATGTCCCTTTACTACAGCCTGCCCCTTCTATAATGCCCCTTCACTGCAGCTGCCCCTTCTATAATGCCCCTTCACTGCAGCTGCCCCTTCTATAATGTCCCTTTACTACCAGCTGCCCTTCTATAATGCCCCTTTACTACAGCTGCCCCTTCTATAATGTCCCTTTACTACAGCTGCCCCTTCTATAATGCCCCTTCACTGCAGCTGCCCCTTCTATAATGTCCCTTTACTACAGCTGCCCCTTCTATAATGCCCCTTCACTGCAGCTGCCCCTTCTATAATGTCCCTTTACTACAGCTGCCCCTTCACTGCAGCTGCCCCTTCTATAATGCCCCTTCACTGCAACGTCCCCCGCAGTGCTGCCCCCTAGATAATGCCCCCAGCAGTGTCCCCCATAGAAATATTAAACTCTTGCCCCCGGCGCTCCTATTCCCCCCGCGGCTCCTCAGGCTCCGGGCAGAGGCACATCTTACCCGCTATGACCCGGCCTCTGAGGAGCCGTGGGGGGAGGAGCCAGTACACCGGGTTTTCCTGTGCAGAATCTCAGCGTGGACCACGGAGCAGATAACATCAGCGCTGCACGCGCTCTCATGTAACACGACTGCGAGACGCCCTGCAGCAAGGAGAGAGACATTACAGGAGCCCCACCCAGAGCACTCACCCGTGTCCCTCCTCCACCCCGGCCCCACGCTCACCCGTGTCCCTCCTCCACCCCGGCCCCACGCTCACCCGTGTCCCTCCTCCACCCCGGCCCCACGCTCACCCGTGTCCCTCCTCCACCCCGGCCCCACGCTCACCCGTGTCCCTCCTCCACCCCGGCCCCACGCTCACCCGTGTCCCTCCTCCACCCCGGCCCCACGCTCACCCGTGCCCCTCCTCCACCCCGGCCCCCACTCACCAGTGTCCCTCCTCCACCCCGGCCCCCACTCACCCGTGTCCCTCCTCCACCCCGGCCCCCACTCACCCGTGTCCCTCCTCCACCCCGGCCCCCACTCACCCGTGTCCCTCCTCCACCCCGGCCCCCACTCACCCGTGTCCCTCCTCCACCCCGGCCCCCACTCACCCGTGTCCCTCCTCCACCCCGGCCCCCACTCACCCGTGTCCCTCCTCCACCCCGGCCCCCACGCTCACCCGTGTCCCTCCTCCACCCCGGCCCCCACGCTCACCCGTGTCCCTCCTCCACCCCGGCCCCCACGCTCACCCGTGTCCCTCCTCCACCCCGGCCCCACGCTCACCCGTGTCCCTCCTCCACCCCGGCCCCACGCTCACCCGTGTCCTCCTGCACCCCAGCCCACACTCACCCGTGTCCTCCTCTACCCCAGCCCCCACTCACCTGTGTCCTCCTCTACCCCAGCCCCCACTCACCTGTGTCCTCCTCTACCCCAGCCCTCACTCACCTGTGTCCTCCTCTACCCCAGCCCCCACTCACCTGTGTCCTCATCCACCCCAGCCCCCACTCACCCGTGTCCTCATCCACCCCAGCCCCCACTCACCCGTGTCCCTCCTCCACCCCAGAAGATAAAGAGAATCATTCTCCTTCTTCAGAAGATCCAGCTCCGAGACACTGAGACAGAAAGAGACAGTCAGCAACTGCAGACATCCTCCCCCTGACAGTGACAGTCATGACACTACCTGGAGATCACTGCACTCAGGGGGACCCCGACATCCACAGAGACCTTCGAGCCGAGACCTAGGACAAGACATCATCATTAATCACCAGAAGGTGCACAGACCATAGACCCCCCCCCCCCCAGTGCACAGACCATAGACCCCCCCCAGTGCACAGACCCCACCCCCAGTGCACAGATCATAGACCCCACCCCCAGTGCACAGACCATAGACCCCCCCCCCCCCCCCCAGTGCACAGACCATAGACCCCCCCCCCAGTGCACAGACCATAGACCCCCCCCCCCCAGTGCACAGACCATAGACCCCCCCCCCCAGTGCACAGACCATAGACCCCCCCCCAGTGCACAGACCATAGACCCCCCCCCCCCAGTGCACAGACCATAGACCCCCCCCCCCAGTGCACAGACCATAGACCCCCCCCCAGTGCAAAGACCCCACCCCCAGTGCACAGAACATAGACCCCCCAGTGCACAGACCATAGACCCCTCCCCCAGTGCACAGACCATAGACCCCTCCCCCAGTGCACAGACCATAGACCCCCCCAGTGCACAGACCATAGACCCCTCCCCCAGTGCACCGAACACTGTGGTGCCACCCACCTGGTAACAGCGGCTCCTTGGGGTTTGCTTCTGACGGGGTTAGGATCCGTCCCTCAAGTAGGAAATGATCCAGTACTATGCTGAGCCGTGACTGGTTAAGGGTCTCCATGACAACAGAACGGACAGCTCGATAATTTGCATAAAGGTGAAGACAAGTTAGAAAAGGAAGAGGAGGTAGGTTCCCCTGGAAACAGAAGAGAGATAAGTCACCTACTTCTAGATGTCTCCAGGATCCATCCTCTCACCTGCCGACCTCTTCACCCAGCAGCAAACAACATGTGCACCCATGGGGGGAGGGGGGGCTATGGTTTGGGCACTGGTAACACTGTGGACCCATGGAGGGGTGTCTATGGTTTGGGCACTGGTAACACTGTGGACCCATGGAGGGGGGGGGGGGTCTATGGTTTGGGCACTGGTAACACTGTGGACCCATGGAGGGGGGGGGTCCTATAGTTTGGGCACTGGTAACACTGTGGACCCATGGAGGGGGGGTCTATGGTTTGGGCACTGGGGACGCTGAGGTCTTATGGGGGGGGGGGGTCTATGGCTTGGCCACTGGTAACACTGTGGACCCATGGAGGGGGGTCTATGGTTTGGGCACTGGGGACGCTGAGGTCTTATGGGGGGGGGGTCTATGGCTTGGGCACTGGTGACACTGTGGACCCATGGGGGGGGGTCTATGGTTTGGGCACTGGGGACGCTGTGGACCCATGGGGGGGTCTATGGTTTGGGCACTGGTAACACTGTGGACCCATGGGGGCGGTCTATGGTTTGGGCACTGGGCACGCTGAGGTCTTATGGGGGGGGGGGGTCTATGTCTTGGGCTCTGGTGACGCTGAGGACCCATGGGGGGGGGGGGTCTATGGTTTGGGCACTGGGGACGCTGAGGTCTTATGGGGGGGGGGTCTATGGCTTGGGCACTGGCGACACTGTGGACCCATGGGGGGGGGGGTCTATGGTTTGGGCACTGGGGACGCTGTGGACCCATGGGGGGGGTCTATGGTTTGGGCACTGGGGACGCTGTGGACCCATGGGGGGGGTCTATGGTTTGGGCACTGGGGACGCTGTGGACCCATGGGGGGGGTCTATGGTTTGGGCACTGGGGACGCTGTGGACCCATGGGGGGGGGGGGGTCTATGGTTTGGGCACTGGGGACGCTGAGGTCTTATGGGGGGGGGGGGGGGGGGGGGAGAATCTATAGGTAACTGAGAAGTTTATATTCCACAACATACAACTCACCAGAAACTGTCAGACACCAAAGGGACCACCAGGAGGCTGACGAGCAGACCAGCTAGATTCACCAGCGTCTCCTGCAAGAGACAGCAGACAGTCTGGGGTGTGTCACAGCGATGGCGCCTCCCCCAGGAGGACTGCACCAGTCAGGGGTGTGTCACAGCGATGGCGCCTCCCCCAGGAGGAACTGCACCAGTCAGGGGTGTGTCACAGTGATGGCGCCTCCCCCAGGAGGACTGCACCAGTCAGGGGTGTGTCACAGCGATGGCGCCTCCCCCAGGAGGAACTGCACCAGTCAGGGGTGTGTCACAGCAATGGCGCCTCCCCCAGGAGGAACTGCACCAGTCAGGGGTGTGTCACAGCAATGGCGCCTCCCCCAGGAGGAACTGCACCAGTCAGGGGTGTGTCACAGCTATGGCGCCTCCCCCAGGAGGACTGCACCAGTCAGGGGTGTGTCACAGCAATGGCGCCTCCCCCAGGAGGACTGAACCAGTCAGGGGTGTGTCACAGCGATGGCGCCTCCCCCAGGAGGACTGCACCAGTCAGGGGTGTGTCACAGCGATGGCGCCTCCCCCAGGAGGGACTGCACCAGTCAGGGGTGTGTCACAGCGATGGCGCCTCCCCCAGGAGGGTGTGTGCGTTCTCACCTGGCTCCCATCCTTGGCGCACACGTCGGCCATGTTGTCTCTCCGGGCTTGGTGCACAGTCAGCGCTGCTCGTGTGGCCCCTCCGGCCACTCCCACAATGCACTGGAGGAAAACAAAGCTGCTGCATCACAGCAGAAAGAAGCGGGCGTGGCTGGGGGCGGGGGCACTTACCTTAAACACCCCGGCCATGCACACAGTCAGAGTGAAGCATGATGGGAAGACAGGAGCCAAGATCTCCATGAATATCGCCACGTCGTTTAACACGTCAGCAAAGAGCCTGTAGGCAGACGGGGCGATAAAAAGTGAGGGGAGGAGCTTAAGGTGACCGCGCCTGGCCATTATGGTACTTATAGTCCTCATTGTCCGTGAACAAAAGAAATTCTATTTCCTACGGTCGTGCCCTTTGACCTTCTTAATATTTCTTAATATTTTATGATAGTCCTGAAGAAACGCGCTTCGAATGTGACCTTGCACCCCTCCCCTCTCCCCAGACTACGAGGGCAGAAGCTTCTCACTGCTTGGAAGAGGGAAATCAGCAAATCTCAGGGATCGTACCCTCTTGTATGGAGAGGACACAGGACCCCCGGGGCCACCACTCATTACAATAGGCTCTTGTATGGAGAGGACACAGGACCCCCGGGGCCACCACTCATTACAATAGGCTCCTGTATGGAGAGGACACAGGACCCGAGGCCACCACTCATTACAATAGGCTCCTGTATGGAGAGGACACAGGACCCGGGGCCAGCACTCATTACAATAGGCTCCTGTATGGAGAGGACACAGGACCCGGGGCCAGCACTCATTACAATAGGCTCCTGTATGGAGAGGACACAGGACCCCCGGGGCCACCACTCATTACAATAGGCTCCTGTATGGAGAGGACACAGGACCCCCGGGGCCAGCACTCATTACAATAGGCTCCTGTATGGAGAGGACACAGGACCCCCAGGGCCACCACTCATTACAATAGGCTCCTGTATGGAGAGGACACAGGACCCGGGGCCACCACTCATTACAGTAGGCTCCTGTATGGAGAGGACACAGGACCCAGGGCCACCACTCATTACAATAGGCTCCTGTATGGAGAGGACACAGGACCCGAGGCCACCACTCATTACAATAGGCTCTTGTATGGAGAGGACACAGGACCCCCGGGGCCACCACTCATTACAATAGGCTCCTGTATGGAGAGGACACAGGACCCGGGGCCACCACTCATTACAGTAGGCTCCTGTATGGAGAGGACACAGGACCCGGGGCCACCACTCATTACAATAGGCTCCTGTATGGAGAGGACACAGGACCCGAGGCCACCACTCATTACAATAGGCTCTTGTATGGAGAGGACACAGGACCCCCGGGGCCACCACTCATTACAATAGGCTCCTGTATGGAGAGGACACAGGACCCGAGGCCACCACTCATTACAATAGGCTCCTGTATGGAGAGGACACAGGACCCCCGGGGCCACCACTCATTACAATAGGCTCCTTGTATGGAGAGGACACAGGACCCCCGGGGCCACCACTCATTACAATAGGCTCCTGTATGGAGAGGACACAGGACCCGAGGCCACCACTCATTACAATAGGCTCCTGTATGGAGAGGACACAGGACCCCCGGGGCCACCACTCATTACAATAGGCTCCTGTATGGAGAGGACACAGGACCCCCGGGGCCACCACTCATTACAATAGGCTCCTGTATGGAGAGGACACAGGACCCCCAGGGCCACCACTCATTACAATAGGCTCCTGTATGGAGAGGACACAGGACCCCCGAGGCCACCACTCATTACAATAGGCTCTTGTATGGAGAGGACACAGGACCCCCGGGGCCACCACTCATTACAATAGGCTCCTGTATGGAGAGGACACAGGACCCGAGGCCACCACTCATTACAATAGGCTCCTGTATGGAGAGGACACAGGACCCCCGGGGCCACCACTCATTACAATAGGCTCCTGTATGGAGAGGACACAGGACCCCCGGGGCCACCACTCATTACAATAGGCTCCTGTATGGAGAGGACACAGGACCCCCAGGGCCACCACTCATTACAATAGGCTCCTGTATGGTGAGGACACAGGACCCCCAGGGCCACCACTCCCTGCAATAGGCTCCTGTATGGAGAGGACACAGGACCCGGGGCCACCACTCATTACAATAGGCTCCTGTATGGAGAGGACACAGGACCCCCGGGTCACCACTCATTACAATAGGCTCCTGTATGGAGAGGACACAGGACCCCCGGGTCAGCACTCATTACAATAGGCTCCTGTATGGAGAGGACACAGGACCCGGGGCCACCACTCATTACAATAGGCTCCTGTATGGAGAGGACACAGGACCCGAGGCCACCACTCATTACAATAGGCTCCTGTATGGAGAGGACACAGGACCCCCGGGTCACCACTCATTACAATAGGCTCCTGTATGGAGAGGACACAGGACCCGAGGCCACCACTCATTACAATAGGCTCCTGTATGGAGAGGACACAGGACCCGGGGCCACCACTCATTACAATAGGCTCCTGTATGGAGAGGACACAGGACCCGAGGCCACCACTCATTACAATAGGCTCCTGTATGGAGAGGACACAGGACCCGAGGCCACCACTCATTACAATAGGCTCCTGTATGGAGAGGACACAGGACCCGGGGCCACCACTCATTACAATAGGCTCCTGTATGGAGAGGACACAGGACCCGAGGCCACCACTCATTACAATAGGCTCCTGTATGGAGAGGACACAGGACCCGAGGCCACCACTCATTACAATAGGCTCCTGTATGGAGAGGACACAGGACCCCCGGGTCACCACTCATTACAATAGGCTCCTGTATGGAGAGGACACAGGACCCGAGGCCACCACTCATTACAATAGGCTCCTGTATGGAGAGGACACAGGACCCGGGGCCACCACTCATTACAATAGGCTCCTGTATGGAGAGGACACAGGACCCGAGGCCACCACTCATTACAATAGGCTCCTGTATGGAGAGGACACAGGACCCGAGGCCACCACTCATTACAATAGGCTCCTGTATGGAGAGGACACAGGACCCGGGGCCACCACTCATTACAATAGGCTCCTGTATGGAGAGGACACAGGACCCGAGGCCACCACTCATTACAATAGGCTCCTGTATGGAGAGGACACAGGACCCGAGGCCACCACTCATTACAATAGGCTCCTGTATGGAGAGGACACAGGACCCCCAGGGCCACCACTCATTACAATAGGCTCCTGTATGGAGAGGACACAGGACCCGGGGCCACCACTCATTACAATAGGCTCCTGTATGGAGAGGACACAGGACCCCCGGGGCCACCACTCATTACAATAGGCTCCTGTATGGAGAGGACACAGGACCCGAGGCCACCACTCATTACAATAGGCTCCTGTATGGAGAGGACACAGGACCCCCGGGGCCACCACTCATTACAATAGGCTCCTGTATAGAGAGGACACAGGACCCCCGGGGCCACCACTCATTACAATAGGCTCCTGTATGGAGAGGACACAGGACCCCCGGGGCCAGCACTCATTACAATAGGCTCCTGTATGGAGAGGACACAGGACCCCCGGGGCCACCAGTCATTACAATAGGCTCCTGTATGGAGAGGACACAGGACCCCCAGGGCCACCACTCATTACAATAGGCTCCTGTATGGAGAGGACCTCCTGTAGTACATATGATATAGAAGAGAACTTACCTCCATCTTTTGGCATCACAGTCAAGAAGACTCCTGATAAAACAGGACATTTTGGGGTTAGATTTCTTATGCATAAAGCCAACGCCTGCGCTAGAGCCTGTTTCCAGGGGAAAAAGATTTATGTAAAAAAAAAATTTAAAAATCAAGTTCCAAAAGGTTCAAAGGAACATAAAAACAAAGAATAAAAAGTAAAAAAATTTAAATTGTATAAAATAAACAAAAAGATGCAAAGTCACCGGACAATTATGTGCAAAAAACATAGAAACTCAGGCTTTTATGTCACATGAGAAGAGAATAAAGAGCAGACATTGGGGCTCATCTACTAAGGGGCGCGGATTGCACATAAGTCGGACTGTTCGACGTTTTTGGGATTCGCACGGACATGACAGGTATGCAACTGGGGATATCGGGTGCAGGATCTTAGTGACTCCCGCACAGCGCATTATACACGGACAATGCACTTACATGCACCAGGAAGAAGAAGGTGAACTCCGGGGACCTGAGCGGGGAAGCGACACATGCAGGATATCGGGCGCAGGATCTTAGTGACTCCCCGCACAGTGCATTATACACGGACAATGCACTTACATGCACCAGGAAGAAGAAGGTGAACTCCAGGGACCTGAGCGGGGAAGCGACACATGCATGATATCGGGTGCAGGATCTTAGTGACTCCCGCACAGCGCATTATACACGGACAATGCACTTACATGCACCAGGAAGAAGAAGGTGAACTCCAGGGACCTGAGCGGGGAAGTGACACATGCAGGATATCAGGTGCAGGATCTTAGTGATTCCCCGCACAGCGCATTATACACGGACAATGCACTTACATGTACCAGGAAGAAGAAGGTGAACTCCAGGGACCTGAGCGGGGAAGAGACACATGCAGGATATCAGGGGCAGGATCTTAGTCACTCCCCGCACAGCATATTATACACGGACAATGCACTTACATGCACCAGGAAGAAGAAGGTGAACTCCGGGGACCTGAGCGGGGAAGTGACACATGCAGGATATCGGGTGCAGGATCTTAGTGACTCCCCGCACAGCGCATTATACACGGACAATGCACTTACATGCACCAGGAAGAAGAAGGTGAACTCCGGGGACCTGAGCGGGGAAGTGACACATGCAGGATATCGGGTGCACGATCTTAGTGACTCCCCGCACAGCGCATTATACACGGACAATGCACTTACATGCACCAGGAAGAAGAAGGTGAACTCCAGGGACCTGAGCGGGGAAGCGACACATGCAGGATATCGGGCGCAGGATCTTAGTGACTCCCCGCACAGCGCATAATACACGGACAATGCACTTACATGCACCCGGAAGAAGAAGGTGAACTCCGGGGACCTGAGCGGGGAAGCGACACATGCAGGATATCGGGCGCAGGATCTTAGTGACTCCCCGCACAGTGCATTATACACGGACAATGCACTTACATGCACCAGGAAGAAGAAGGTGAACTCCAGGGACCTGAGCGGGGAAGCGACACATGCAGGATATCAGGTGCACGATCTTAGTGACTCCCTGCACAGCGCATTATACACGGACAATGCACTTACATGCACCAGGGAGAAGAAGGTGAACCCCGGGGACCTGAGCGGGGAAGCGACACATGCAGGATATCAGGTGCAGGATCTTAGTGACTCCCCGCACAGCGCATTATACACGGACAATGCACTTACATGCACCAGGAAGAAGAAGGTGAACTCCTGGGACCTGAGCGGGGAAGCGACACATGCAGGATATCAGGTGCAGGATCTTAGTGACTCCCCGCACAGCGCATTATACACGGACAATGCACTTACATGCACCAGGAAGAAGAAGGTGAACTCCGGGGACCTGAGCAGGGAAGTGACACATGCAGGATATCGGGTGCAGGATCTTAGTGACTCCCCGCACAGCGCATTATACACGGACAATGCACTTACATGCACCAGGAAGAAGAAGGTGAACTCCAGGGACCTGAGCGGGGAAGCGACACATGCAGGATATCGGGTGCACGATCTTAGTGACTCCCCGCACAGTGCATTATACACGGACAATGCACTTACATGCACCAGGAAGAAGAAGGTGAACTCCGGGGACCTGAGCGGGGAAGCGACACATGCAGGATATCGGGCACAGGATCTTAGTGACTCCCTGCACAGCGCATTATACACGGACAATGCACTTACATGCACCAGGAAGAAGGTGAACTCCAGGGACCTGAGCGGGGAAGCGACACATGCAGGATATCGGGTGCACGATCTTAGTGACTCCCCGCACAGTGCATTATACACGGACAATGCACTTACATGCACCAGGAAGAAGAAGGTGAACTCCGGGGACCTGAGCGGGGAAGCGACACATGCAGGATATCGGGCGCAGGATCTTAGTGACTCCCTGCACAGCACATTATACACGGACAATGCACTTACATGCACCAGGAAGAAGAAGGTGAACTCCAGGGACCTGAGCGGGGAAGTGACACATGCAGGATATCGGGGCAGGATCTTAGTGACTCCCCGCACAGCACATTATACACGGACAATGCACTTACATGCACCAGGAAGAAGAAGGTGAACTCCAGGGACCTGAGCGGGGAAGTGACACATGCAGGATATCGGGGCAGGATCTTAGTGATTCCCCGCACAGCACATTATACACGGACAATGCACTTACATGCACCAGGAAGAAGAAGGTGAACTCCGGGGACCTGAGCGGGGAAGCGACACATGCAGGATATCGGGTGCATGATCTTAGTGACTCCCTGCACAGCACATTATACACGGACAATGCACTTACATGCACCAGGAAGAAGAAGGTGAACTCCAGGGACCTGAGCGGGGAAGTGACACATGCAGGATATCGGGGCAGGATCTTAGTGACTCCCCGCACAGCACATTATACACGGACAATGCACTTACATGCACCAGGAAGAAGAAGGTGAACTCCGGGAACCTGAGCGGGGAAGCGACACATACAGGATATCGGGCGCACGATCTTAGTGACTCCCCGCACAGCGCATTATACACGGACAATGCACTTACATGCACCAGGAAGAAGGTGAACTCCGGGGACCTGAGCGGGGAAGTGATACATGCAGGATATCAGGCGCAGGATCTTAGTGACTCCCCGCACAGCGCATTATACACGGACAATGCACTTACATGCACCAGGAAGAAGAAGGTGAACTCCGGGGGCCTGAGCGGGGAAGCGACACATGCAGGATATCAGGCGCAGGATCTTAGTGACTCCCCGCACAGCGCATTATACACGGACAATGCACTTACATGCACCAGGAAGAAGAAGGTGAACTCCGGGAACCTGAGCGGGGAAGCGACACATGCAGGATATCAGGCGCAGGATCTTAGTGACTCCCCGCACAGCGCATTATACATGGACAATGCACTTACATGCACCAGGAAGAAGAAGGTGAACTCCAGGGACCTGAGCGGGGAAGCGACACATGCAGGATATCGGGTGCAGGATCTTAGTGACTCCCCGCACAGTGCATTATACACGGACAATGCACTTACATGCACCAGGAAGAAGAAGGTGAACTCCGGGGACCTGAGTGGGGAAGAGATACATGCAGGATATCGGGTGCAGGATCTTAGTGACTGTCCGCACAGCACTTTTTTTTTTTAAACTGATTTTATTGTGCGACATGTTCATAGCAGTCATACAAAATACAATATGCTAGGAAACATTAGCATTTGTGTCATATCGCGCGAAGCGATGGAGTTGCAGCGGTATAGCACATGACATATGTGTACATAGCAAGAATAAAAATCTCTCTTTTACAAAAAGCTGCTAAGTCTCCTTTCTTTTTTGCAATACAAATGTCCTATGACATGTGATAATAAGCAAATTACAAGAACAATACAAACAACAACAAAGCAACAAAATAAAACAATATATTATATTGCAAAATTGACTAGAGACCCAACCAACTTCTCCAGTGTCAGCTTGTGACATTTCAGGTGTGTGGTGTGTCAGACCCCTCTTGTTAATCTTATTTCCCTCTCTCCAATCGCCCCTGCTGTATTCTCAGTCTCCGCACTTTTCCCTTTATCTCTCTCTCCACCGCACTCATAGTCGGCTAGCCCTCGTTTCAGGGGGGTATTCCCCTAGTGGTGAGGTAGAATTTGATTTCTTCGATGCACTACTTCCCTATATTATAGAAGTTATATCCCTCACTTCTTGCCTCAATCTACGAACGGAGTAATTTGTAATCCCTCGACTCACACCAAGTTCCCCACACTCGAGCAAATTTGTCAGGACATTTGCGATGTTTATACACTAGCTTTTCATATGGTAGTATTTGGTTGATTTGTGCTTTCCACATGTTGACGTTTGGGGTATTAGGGTCATACCATCTGAGTGCTATGCACTTTCGGGCCATAAATAGAGTTTCCCTCAGGAAAATGATTTGGTAATGAGACCAATCTTCTTCAGGAAGAAGGCCCAAGAGGCATGTTTCAGGGGACTCGGAGATGGGAATATGTAATAAAGTGGACAAGAAGCTAGTAATGTCCTTCCAGAACTTCTGAATCGGTGGACAGACCCAGCTCATGTGCCAGAAGTCTGCGCCGAGCTCACCGCATCTTGGACAGGCGGTCGAGGGGACTCGGCCCATTTTGGCCATACGTACGGGTATTAAGTAGGCCTGATGGGTGAAATATAGTTGAGTCATTCTATTGTTTATTGAGGGGGACACCTTGGTATGGGCAGCAAGTAGCTCATCAATCGACTCATCCTCTAATGTGGGAATGAGGGTCCTCCATTTATCTAGTACTGGTAGTTTGTTGTTGGCCAGCTTTCCCTGAGTGAGGTGGGTGTATAATGCAGAGATGATGCCCCTAGGGCCCTGTGTTTTGCATATCCCGATTAACGGGTAGGAGGAGATGGGTATCCTAGGGGGTGGGAACTGAGATTCCAGGGCATGTCGCAGTTGTAGGAATCTATAAAAAAAAATTTCTCTCAAGTGCAAACTTTTGCTGTAGTTCCTGAAAAGAATGAAGAACGTTCGCGCCATAAATATCTGCCAGTGTACGTACGCCTTTACTTTCCCAAAGGGGGCCCCCCTCCAGCTGTTGTAGCTGCGGTAAAACTGGGTTGTTCCAGAGTGGCATTTCCGCTATGGTGCTTGTAAACCCCGTTACTTTAATCGTAGCTTGCCATACTTGCCTAGCTAATCTGTGTAGGTCAGGGTTTGGTACTAATACCGGCCAGGGGCGGACTGGCCATAAGACCCACCGGGAGAAATCCCGGTGGGCCGATTGGTTTAGGGCCGGTCCGGGGCCGGTCCTGGAGTGGGGGTCCGGTGAAAAAATAAAAACACATGAAACTCACCTCTCCGACGCTGCGCCCCTGCTTGATCCAGTCCGGCAGCGGTGACAGCTCCGTACGGGCCAGCGTCGCACAGACCATGACGTCGGCAAGTGTCTGACGTCATGGTCTGTGCGACACCAGCCCGTACGGAGCTGTCACCGCGGCCGGACTGGATCAAGCAGGGGCGCAGCGTCGGAGAGGTGAGTTTCATGTGTTTTTATTTTTATGTACTGGGTTGGGCTGGCTGTATACCGGGGGCTGCTGTATAAAGAGGTGAGCGACTGCCTGTATACACTGGGGCAGGGGCTGGCAGCTGTATACACTGGGGCAGGGGCTGGCAGCTGTATACACTGGGGCAGGGGCTGGCAGCTGTATACACTGGGGCAGGGGCTGGCAGCTGTATACACTGGGGCAGGGGCTGGCAGGCTATATACACCGGGGCAGGGGCTGTCTGGCTGTATACACCGGGGCAGGGGCTGGCCGGCTATATATGGCAGGGGGCAGTATTATAGTAGTTATATTCTTGTACATAGGGGGCAGTATTATAGTAGTTATATTCTTGTACATAGGGAGCAGTATTATAGTAGTTATATCCCTGTACATAGGGGGCAGTATTATAGCAGTTATATTCCTGTACATAGGGGGCAGTATTATAGTAGTTATATTCTTGTACATAGGGGGCAGTATTATAGTAGTTATATTCTTGTACATAGGGGCAGTATTATAGTAGTTATATTCCTGTACATAGGGGGCAGTATTATAGTAGTTATATTCCTGTACATAGGGGGCAGTATTATAGTAGTTATATTCCTGTACATAGGGGGCAGTATTATAGTAGTTATATTCTTGTACATAGGGGGCAGTATTATAGTAGTTATATTCCTGTACATAGGGGGCAGTATTATAGTAGATATATTCTTGTACATAGGGGGCAGTATTATAGTAGTTATATCCCTGTACATAGGGGGCAGTATTATAGTAGTTATATCCCTGTACATAGGGGGCAGTATTATAGTAGTTATATTCCTGTACATAGGGGGCAGTATTATAGTAGTTATATTCCTGTACATAGGGGGCAGTATTATAGTAGTTATATTCTTGTACATAGGGGGCAGTATTATAGTAGTTATATTCTTGTACATAGGGGGCAGTATTATAGTAGTTATATTCTTGTACATAGGGAGCAGTATTATAGTAGTTATATCCCTGTACATAGGGGGCAGTATTATAGTAGTTATATTCCTGTACATAGGGGGCAGTATTATAGTAGTTATATTCCTGTACATAGGGGGCAGTATTATAGTAGTTATATTCCTGTACATAGGGGGCAGTATTATAGTAGTTATATTCCTGTACATAGGGGGCAGTATTATAGTAGTTATATTCCTGTACATAGGGGGCAGTATTATAGTAGTTATATTCTTGTACATAGGGGGCAGTATTATAGTAGTTATATTCTTGTACATAGGGGGCAGTATTATAGTAGTTATATTCTTGTACATAGGGGGCAGTATTATAGTAGTTATATTCCTGTACATAGGGGGCAGTATTATAGTAGATATATTCTTGTACATAGGGGGCAGTATTATAGTAGTTATATTCCTGTACATAGGGGGCAGTATTATAGTAGTTATATTCTTGTACATAGGGGCAGTATTATAGTAGTTATATTCCTGTACATAGAGGGCAGTATTATAGTAGTTATATTCTTGTACATAGGGGGCAGTATTATAGTAGTTATATCCCTGTACATAGGGGGCAGTATTATAGTAGTTATATTCTTGTACATAGGGGTCAGTATTATAGTAGTTATATTCCTGTACATAGGGGGCAGTATTATAGTAGTTATATTCTTGTACATAGGGGGCAGTATTATAGTAGTTATATTCCTGTACATAGGGGGCAGTATTATAGTAGATATATTCCTGTACATAGGGGGCAGTACTATGGTAGTTATATTCTTGTACATAGGGGTCAGTATTATAGTAGTTATATTCCTGTACATAGGGGGCAGTATTATAGTAGTTATATTCTTGTACATAGGGGGCAGTATTATAGTAGTTATATTCTTGTACATAGGCGGCAATATTATAGTAGTTATATTCCTGTACATAGGGGGCAGTATTATAGTAGTTATATTCTTGTACATAGGGGGCAGTATTATAGTAGTTATATTCTTGTACATAGGCGGCAATATTATAGTAGTTATATTCCTGTACATAGGGGGCAGTATTATAGTAGTTATATTCTTGTACATAGGGGGCAGTATTATAGTAGTTATATTCCTGTACATAGGGGGCAGTATTATAGTAGATATATTCTTGTACATAGGGGGCAGTATTATAGTAGTTATATTCCTGTACATAGGGGGCAGTATTATAGTAGTTATATTCTTGTAAATAGGAGGCAGTATTATAGTAGTTATATTCCTGTACATAGGGGGCAGTATTATAGTAGATATATTCCTGTACATAGGGGGCAGTACTATGGTAGTTATATTCTTGTACATAGGGGGCAGTATTATAGTAGTTATATTCCTGTACATAGGGGGCAGTATTATAGTAGTTATATTCTTGTACATAGGGGGCAGTATTATAGTAGTTATATCCCTGTACATAGGGGGCAGTATTATAGTAGTTATATTCCTTTAAATAGGGGCAGTATTATAGTAGTTATATTCTTGAACATAGGGGGCAGTATTATAGTAGATATATTCCTGTACATAGGGGGCAGTACTATGGTAGTTATATTCTTGTACATAGGGGGCAGTACTATGGTAGTTACATTCTTGTTTATCAGAGAAGGTATTGTAGTATGTTTTAGTGTACATATATGGCAGTATTAAGTTGTGTGCTCTTAAAATAGAAGTGTTATTCCTCTATAAAGGAGGCAGTACGAGTCTCTTTCTCTGTGGTGTACATGTTGATTTAGACCATCTATACAGTTTTTATGGAGTTGAGTAACTCCACCCACATCACAAGGCCAAGCCTACTTGTTTTGACCCCGCCCACAGAATGGGGCCACTTTTACAGTTTTTTCCAGGGCCACTTTAAATTCCCAGTCCGCCCCTGATACCGGCCATAGGCTAGAGACGCCCAAGTGATGCATAAGATGATGTTCTGCATTTGGTAGTGGCTGTTCAATGACCCAGTGTCTTAGGTATTTGAGCTGGCCTGCTACATAGTAGAGATAGAAGTCTGGTAGAGCCATTCCCGCCTCTTCTTTGGGGCGCTGTAAGGTAGCGAGACTTAATTTGGCTCTGGATGTACCCCATATGAAGGTGCCTATAAGGGAATGTAATGTTTTGAAGAACCTTTTCGGGATCGGTACTGCAGCATGTTGTAATACATATAGGCATTAGGGCAAAATAATTAATTTCACTAGGTTTATTCTCCCAGCTGTTGAGAGCGGAAGGGTTTTCCATGCCTTGCTTTTACTTCCAGCAAAAGCCAGCAGTGGGACTGTCAGAGGCATGAACACTGACTTGGACCAATTCACCAATAGTCCCGAGTATTTCCCAAACTCGCTAATGAGGGAGATTGCATGCGGTAAGGTGATCTCTGCGTCAGACATAAACAGCACCATGTCATCTGCGTATAATCCGACACGGTCCTCTCTCTCTCCCACTCTTATGCCACGGTAAACTGTGTCTTGCCTTAGTCTCAACGCTAGAGCCTCTATTGCCAGGGCAAAGAGGAGCGGGGAAAGCGGGCACCCCTGTCGGGTACCCCTATATAAAGTAAATTGGTCTGACAATTCCCCGTTAATTAACAGTTGTGAGACACTGAAGGGGTTAACTGTGGATGGGCGGTATGTTTCCCCTAGGTTTTGCTATTATGCAAGGCCTTAGTGCTGAGGTTGGGTGTCCAGCACCTTGGACACAGGTGATGGGAGCAGCCTAATCAGTTTTTTTTTTAAACCGCTCAGCAGAGCTGGAAGGGTTGTCTCTCTCTGGAAGGAGGCTGGAGAGCGCGCAGCCCTGACCTCTGTGCCTGGAGAGCGCGCAGCCCTGACCTCTGTGCCTGGAGAGCGCGCAGCCCTGACCTCTGTGCCTGGAGAGCGCGCAGCCCTGACCTCTGTGCCTGGAGAGCGCGCAGCCCTGACCTCTGTGCCTGGAGCAGCCAAGTGATTTTTACCATTTAACCATGACCCAGGTGCCCGGGCAACATAATCAATCAACATTTTGCAGAAAAATAAAAGGTACCCCTAAGTCTCTGCGCAATCTAGTCCCAGATCTTATATATCATGTAACATATGACGTATAACATATAACAAACCCACAGGGCTTCAAGTATGCCCATGTAGGACAGTATTGAAGCATAAAGGATACTAGAAGTCTCATATGTAACACCGCTCCTTTAGCGAGGTGGAGATCTTCTATGTTGTGCCAGCCAATCGTTGGCTTCGCTCGGGGTCACGAAGAACAAGACTCTGTCGCCATCCACAACTCTGAGACGTGCAGGATAGGCCATAGAGTACGGAAGATATTTGTCGCGAAGCCTCTTCTTGAAGTCCAGGAATGTTGCCCGCTTCTTCTGCAGTTCCAGCGAGAAGTCTGGAAAAATGGACACTCTTGCGTTGTCTACTCTGATGTCCGCCTTTCTGCGGGCCTGCTGCAGGATAATGTCCCGGTCTCTACTATTCAGAAATCTGGCTAGCAACGGTCTTGGTGGAGCACCAGGAGGTGGTGCTCTGGCTGGCACTCTGTGAGCCCTTTCAACTGCAAAAGCTGCAGAGAAGTGCGCTTCTGGAAATAAGCCTTTTATCCATCTCTCTACATAGTCTTCTGGAGAACGGCCTTCAGTACGTTCAGGGAGGCCAATGATTCTTACATTATTACGCCTCAGGCGATTCTCCATATCATCCGCCTTTTGTTTCAGTGCCTCAGAGTCTGATTTCAAGGTGGTGACAGTTCTGGGTATATTGGCATTTCTGTCTTCTATTTGCGATATCCTCTCCTCCGCATTATGCACTCTGTCTCTCAAGCTCTGAAGATCCTGCCTGAGCAAGCTGACGTCCACCCTGACCTCATCTAATTTCCCAGTCAGAGAACTTTTGCATGCGTCTATCGCAGCTAGCACTTGAGAGGTGACCTGCTTCAGGGTGGGTTCTTCTGTTTCCTCCTCAGTTGCTGCAGGGCCACTGGAACTTTGCTTTGCTCTAGCCTGAGATGAGCGTTGGGATTGTGAGGCACGGGACGTTTCTCCCTGCTCTGTACGGGCAAATTCTCGCAGCCTATCTGCTGCATTTGCTTTGGTGGGGCCCATTCTGAAGGGTGTTGAGGGCTGCAGCCCTATGGGTACTCGTGTGCACTCTGGGAGTATAATGTCCTGTAGTGCTCTGAATATGCTGCGGCACTGTCTATTCCTGTGTGATAGCCCAGGTATTGTATTCTCTTGTTATGTCCGGGGTCGTGGCCTTGCCCCTGCCCCTGTTAGCCCTGTGTGGGTGTGCTGCCACAGCTCCTCAGATTATGGGCCCCTGCTTGTAGGTGCTGCGCTCCCCTCTTCTCAGCTTACCCAGCGCTGAATAAGTGCAGCTTCCTGCCTTGGGGATGCTGGGTTTCGCGCCACTCACCGTCCGTGCGCCAGATCTGTGTTGAGCGGTGTGACACTCCCGGCTAGGTCCGCACACGAGTCTCGGGCTGACGCCTCCCTCTCGTTCCTCCACGCCGTCCTGTAACCGCTCCGGGAAGTGGCTAGTGTGCTCGTCCAGGGGAGCCCATGCACCAGAACTACAGAGAGCGGTGCGACACTTCCGGCTAGGCCCACGCACGTGTCACGGGCCGCGATGTCGGGCGCCTCACTCCAGTTCCTCCGCGTCGTCCTGTGTCTGCTCCGGTAAGTGGCAAGTGGCCTCAGGGGTGCACAGGGGGCTTATGTCACCTCTGGGTCACCGGTCTTGCAGGATTTTAAGCGGATGTGTAGGGGTCCACACGGAGCTCTGCTCAGATGCGTCCGGCCATGTTGGCTGCTAGCCACGCCCCCCCCGCACAGCACATTTTACACAGACAATGCACTTACATGCACCAGGAAGAAGAAGGTGAACTCCGGGGACCTGAGCGGGGAAGCGACACATGCAGGATATCGGGCGCAGGATCTTAGTGACTCCCCGCACAGCGCATTATACACGGACAATGCACTTACATGCACCAGGAAGAAGAAGGTGAACTCCGGGGACCTGAGCGGGGAAGCGACACATGCAGGATATCGGGCGCAGGATCTTAGTGACTCCCCGCACAGCACATTATACACGGACAATGCACTTACATGCACCAGGAAGAAGAAGGTGAAGCCTGGGGACCTGAGCGGGGAAGCGACACATGCAGGATATCGGGTGCAGGATCTTAGTGACTCCCTGCACAGCGCATTATACACGGACAATGCACTTACATGCACCAGGAAGAAGAAGGTGAACTCCTGGGACCTGAGCGGGGAAGTGACACATGCAGGATATCGGGTGCAGGATCTTAGTGACTCCCCGCACAGCACATTATACACGGACAATGCACTTACATGCACCAGGAAGAAGAAGGTGAACTCCGGGGACCTGAGCGGGGAAGCGACACATGCAGGATATCGGGCGCAGGATCTTAGTGACTCCCCGCACAGCGCATTATACACAGACAATGCACTTACATGCACCAGGAAGAAGAAGGTGAACTCCAGGGACCTGAGCGGGGAAGCGACACATGCAGGATATCGGGTGCAGGATCTTAGTGACTCCCCGCACAGCGCATTATACACGGACAATGCACTTACATGCACCAGGAAGAAGAAGGAGAACTCTGGGGACCTGAGCGGGGAAGCGACACATGCAGGATATCTGGTGCATGATCTTAGTGACTCCCTGCACAGCGCATTATACACGGACAATGCACTTACATGCACCAGGAAGAAGAAGGTGAACTCCGGGGACCTGAGCGGGGAAGCGACATTATACACGGACAATGCACTTTCGGGGAACCTTGTTGAAGGGGTCAGTAAATGTCCCATTAAACCCCTGGAGTGGTGGTTGTGGTTGTCGGGGCCTGTAGACACTTATGTAGATGTGTGCAGCTAGAACAGTCATTCACCACATTAATGTATAGAGCGAAGTCTCCTCAAAAGAAATGGCGCGTTTCTATCATAAATTTTATAATAAGGACATTTATAAGTGACCCCAATCTTATGAGCGGTATTGTATATAAAGCTCCACCCATCCAGTAAGTGACGTCGCCCTCTCTGACACCCCATTACCCCAAAACACGTCACACATCAAAATCAAACAGGATTATAATGCAGGATTTTTGGAGACGCTGGAGTATAATCAGGAAGCCGAAAATGAAAGCTAAGACTCCTGTAACAGTCTCCACTCTTACCCCTTCATCCAGGCGAAAACGATGCGCCCCACCATCCCCGTGCCATCTGCAGAGAAGGAGAAGACGGGTCAGAAGAAGGAAGAACAAGGGCAAGGGGTGAGAGCGCAGACAAGCAGCACCTCGCAGGATCCAGGTAATGGTGGCGCCTGTCACTGTGGCCGAGCTGTCACCGACCCCCGATCCTCTCAGGAGAGCGTGAGTGGCCAGGGATCCCGTCACACTGCTGGAGAAGGCCTGGGGCAACCAGAGAAACACGTCAGCGGCCCGAATGGCCAACACACAAGTGATACATCAAGCACCGTCCGGCACCAGCCCAGAACTCCACCCCCCGCCCGCAGGAGGCGCCAGCCCGGACCTAAACCCCCCGCCCGCAGGAGGCGCCAGCCCGGACCTCCACCCCCCCGCCCGCAGGAGGCGCCAGCCCGGACCTCCACCCCCCCGCCCGCAGGAGGCGCCAGCCCGGACCTCCACCCCCCGCCCGCAGGAGGCGCCAGCCCGGACCTCCACCCCCCGCCCGCAGGAGGCGCCAGCCCGGACCTCCACCCCCCGCCCGCAGGAGGCGCCAGCCCAGACCTCCACCCCCCGCCCGCAGGAGGCGCCAGTCCGGACCTCCACCCCCCCGCCCGCAGGAGGCGCCAGCCCGGACCTCCACCCCCCGCCCGCAGGAGGCGCCAGCCCAGACCTCCACCCCCCGCCCGCAGGAGGCGCCAGTCCAGACCTCCACCCCCGCCCGCAGGAGGCGCCAGTCCAGACCTCCACCCACGCCTGGACCTCCTCATACCTCCAGCAGGCACCAGCCCGAACCTCCACCCCCCGCCCGCAGGAGGCGCCAGCCCAGACCTCCACCCCCCGCCCGCAGGAGGCGCCAGTCCAGACCTCCACCCCCGCCCGCAGGAGGCGCCAGTCCAGACCTCCACCCACGCCTGGACCTCCTCATACCTCCAGCAGGCACCAGCCCGAACCTCCTCACCTACCTGCAGGGTATCCCACATCTGATACTGTAAGTAATCTTCACTGACACTGTCTGGAAAGCCATGGGGTAGAAAGAGGCTCTAGAAGAGAATAAAGGTGACACGTGAGCCGCACCCAGCAGCGGGATATCCATACACCTACTCCTAGTCTCTGGGGCAGGGGTGGAAGCCACAGTTCTCAGTTGAGGATTCGGGTCTTCCAGCGATTCACTAAGGTAGTGCCCCTGATGTCCACCAGGTGTCGCTGCTGCGCTGAATTCCGTCGGAGTGCACTGAAGTTCACAGTCCCACCCTGGGTGCAGGTAAGCACGTGTCAAGTCACACTTTTAAAAAAAAAATACTGCGGTTTTTCCGTCGGGTTTTCTTACGGCCACGCCCCCCGATTTCCAACGCGTGCATGCCGAGGCGCCACTATCCGATTGCCAAAATCCCGGGGCAATTCAGGGAAAATCAGCGCAAATCGAAAAGATTTGGGTAACCCGACAGAAAAAGGCGATTCAGGTCAGACATGAAACCTAATATCCATGAGGTGGGTGGGAGCTGACCCTCTACATAACAGTGGTAAAGCAGCAGATAGGACGCGTCTCCCCGAGGCAGCAGCGCAAGGAACATGTACAGTACATACAGGATGCATATGGTGACATCACATGGAGGAGCAGGAGACATGTACAGTACATACAGGATGTATACGGTGACATCACATGGAGGAGCAGGGACATGTACAGTACATACAGGATGTATATGGTGACATCACATGGAGGAGCAGGGACATGTATAGTACATACAGGATGTATATGGTGACATCACATGGAGGAGCAGGGACATGTACAGTACATACAGGATGTATATGGTGACATCACATGGAGGAGCAGGGGACATGTACAGTACATACAGGATGTATATGGTGACATCACATGGAGGAGCAGGGGACATGTACAGTACATACAGGATGTATATGGTGACATCACATGGAGGAGCAGGGACATGTACAGTACATACAGGATGTATATGGTGACATCACATGGAGGAGCAGGGGACATGTACAGTACATACAGGATGTATATGGTGACATCACATGGAGGAGCAGGGGACATGTACAGTACATACAGGATGTATATGGTGACATCACATGGAGGAGCAGGAGACATGTACAGTACATACAGGATGTATATGGTGACATCACATGGAGGAGCAGGGACATGTACAGTACATACAGGATGTATATGGTGACATCACATGGAGGAGCAGGGACATGTACAGTACATACAGGATGTATATGGTGACATCACATGGAGGAGCAGGGGACATGTACAGTACATACAGGATGTATATGGTGACATCACATGGAGGAGCAGGAGACATGTACAGTACATACAGGATGTATATGGTGACATCACATGGAGGAGCAGGGACATGTACAGTACATACAGGATGTATACGGTGACATCACATGGAGGAGCAGGGGACATGTACAGTACATACAGGATGTATACGGTGACATCACATGGAGGAGCAGGAGACATGTACAGTACATACAGGATGTATATGGTGACATCACATGGAGGAGCAGGGGACATGTACAGTACATACAGGATGTATATGGTGACATCACATGGAGGAGCCGGAGACATGTACAGTACATACAGGATGTATATGGTGACATCACATGGAGGAGCAGGAGACATGTACAGTACATACAGCATGTATATGGTGACATCACATGGAGGAGCAGGGGACATGTACAGTACATACAGGATGTATATGGTGACATCACATGGAGGAGCAGGAGACATGTACAGTACATACAGCATGTATATGGTGACATCACATGGAGGAGCAGGGGACATGTACAGTACATACAGGATATATACGGTGACATCACATGGAGGAGCAGGAGACATGTACAGTACATACAGGATGTATATGGTGACATCACATGGAGGAGCAGGGGACATGTACAGTACATACAGGATGTATATGGTGACATCACATGGAGGAGCAGGGGACGTGTACAGTACATACAGGATGTATATGGTGACATCACATGGAGGAGCAGGAGACATGTACAGTACATACAGGATGTATATGGTGACATCACATGGAGGAGCAGGAGACATGTACAGTACATACAGGATGTATATGGTGACATCACATGGAGGAGCAGGGGACATGTACAGTACATACAGGATGTATATGGTGACATCACATGGAGGAGCAGGGACATGTACAGTACATATAGGATGTATATGGTGACAGCTTCCATCACATGGAGGAGCAGGAGACATGTACAGTACATACAGGATGTATATGGTGACATCACATGGAGGAGCAGGAGACATGTACAGTACATACAGGATGTATATGGTGACATCACATGGAGGAGCAGGAGACATGTACAGTACATACAGGATGTATATGGTGACATCACATGGAGGAGCAGGGACATGTACAGTACATACAGGATGTATACGGTGACATCACATGGGGGAGCAGGAGACATGTACAGTACATACAGGATGCATATGGTGACATCACATGGAGGAGCAGGAGACATGTACAGTACATACAGGATGTATATGGTGACATCACATGGAGGAGCAGGGGACATGTACAGTACATACAGGATGTATATGGTGACATCACATGGAGGAGCAGGGGACATGTACAGTACATACAGGATGTATATGGTGACATCACATGGAGGAGCAGGGGACATGTACAGTACATACAGGATGTATATGGTGACATCACATGGAGGAGCAGGGACATGTACAGTACATACAGGATGTATATGGTGACAGCTCCCATCACATGGAGGAGCAGGGGACATGTACAGTACATACAGGATGTATATGGTGACATCACATGGAGGAGCAGGGGACATGTACAGTACATACAGGATGTATACGGTGACATCACATGGAGGAGCAGGAAACATGTACAGTACATACAGGATGTATATGGTGACATCACATGGAGGAGCAGGGACATGTACAGTACATACAGGATGTATATGGTGACATCACATGGAGGAGCAGGGGACATGTACAGTACATACAGGATGTATACGGTGACATCACATGGAGGAGCAGGAAACATGTACAGTACATACAGGATGTATACGGTGACATCACATGGAGGAGCAGGGGACATGTACAGTACATACAGGAGGTATATGGTGACATCACATGGAGGAGCAGGAGACATGTACAGTACATACAGGATGTATATGGTGACATCACATGGAGGAGCAGGGGACATGTACAGTACATACAGGATGTATACGGTGACATCACATGGAGGAGCAGGGACATGTACAGTACATACAGGATGTATACGGTGACATCACATGGAGGAGCAGGGACATGTACAGTACATACAGGATGTATATGGTGACATCACATGGAGGAGCAGGGGACATGTACAGTACATACAGGATGTATATGGTGACATCACATGGAGGAGCAGGGGACATGTACACTACATACAGGATGTATATGGTGACATCACATGGAGGAGCAGGGGACATGTACACTACATACAGGATGTATATGGTGACATCACATGGAGGAGCAGGAGACATGTACAGTACATACAGGATGTATATGGTGACATCACATGGAGGAGCAGGAGACATGTACAGTACATACAGGATGTATATGGTGACATCACATGGAGGAGCAGGAGACATGTACAGTACATACAGGATGTATATGGTGACATCACATGGAGGAGCAGGAGACATGTACAGTACATACAGGATGTATATGGTGACATCACATGGAGGAGCAGGGGACATGTACAGTACATACAGGATGTATATGGTGACATCACATGGAGGAGCAGGAGACATGTACAGTACATACAGGATGTATAAGGTGACATCACATGGAGGAGCAGGGGACATGTACAGTACATACAGGATGTATATGGTGACATCACATGGAGGAGCAGGGACATGTACAGTACATACAGGATGTATACGGTGACATCACATGGAGGAGCAGGGGACATGTACAGTACATACAGGATGTATATGGTGACATCACATGGAGGAGCAGGGGACATGTACAGTACATACAGGATGTATACGGTGACATCACATGGAGGAGCAGGAGACATGTACAGTACATACAGGATGTATATGGTGACATCACATGGAGGAGCAGGGGACATGTACAGTACATACAGGATGTATATGGTGACATCACATGGAGGAGCAGGGACATGTACAGTACATACAGGAAGTATATGGTGACATCACATGGAGGAGCAGGAGACATGTACAGTACATACAGGATGTATATGGTGACATCACATGGAGGAGCAGGAGACATGTACAGTACATACAGGATGTATATGGTGACATCACATGGAGGAGCAGGGACATGTACAGTACATACAGGATGTATATGGTGACATCACATGGAGGAGCAGGGGACATGTACAGTACATACAGGATGTATATGGTGACATCACATGGAGGAGCAGGGGACATGTACAGTACATACAGGATGTATATGGTGACATCACATGGAGGAGCAGGGACATGTACAGTACATACAGGATGTATATGGTGACATCACATGGAGGAGCAGGAGACATGTACAGTACATACAGGATGTATATGGTGACATCACATGGAGGAGCAGGAGACATGTACAGTACATACAGGATGTATATGGTGACATCACATGGAGGAGCAGGGGACATGTACAGTACATACAGGATGTATATGGTGACATCACATGGAGGAGCAGGAGACATGTACAGTACATACAGGATGTATATGGTGACATCACATGGGGGAGCAGGAGACATGTACAGTACATACAGGATGTATATGGTGACATCACATGGAGGAGCAGGGGACATGTACAGTACATACAGGATGTATACGGTGACATCACATGGAGGAGCAGGAGACATGTACAGTACATACAGGATGTATACGGTGACATCACATGGAGGAGCAGGGACATGTACAGTACATACAGGAAGTATATGGTGACATCACATGGAGGAGCAGGGGACATGTACAGTACATACAGGATGTATATGGTGACATCACATGGAGGAGCAGGGGACATGTACAGTACATACAGGATGTATATGGTGACATCACATGGAGGAGCAGGGGACATGTACAGTACATACAGGATGTATATGGTGACATCACATGGAGGAGCAGGGACATGTACAGTACATACAGGATGTATATGGTGACATCACATGGAGGAGCAGGAGACATGTACAGTACATACAGGATGTATATGGTGACATCACATGGAGGAGCAGGGGACATGTACAGTACATACAGGATGTATACGGTGACATCACATGGAGGAGCAGGAGACATGTACAGTACATACAGGATGTATATGGTGACATCACATGGAGGAGCAGGGGACATGTACAGTACATACAGGATGCATATGGTGACATCACATGGAGGAGCAGGGACATGTACAGTACATACAGGATGTATACGGTGACATCACATGGAGGAGCAGGAGACATGTACAGTACATACAGGATGTATATGGTGACATCACATGGAGGAGCAGGGGACATGTACAGTACATACAGGATGTATATGGTGACATCACATGGAGGAGCAGGGACATGTACAGTACATACAGGATGTATACGGTGACATCACATGGAGGAGCAGGGGACATGTACAGTACATACAGGATGTATATGGTGACATCACATGGAGGAGCAGGAGACATGTACAGTACATACAGGATGTATACGGTGACATCACATGGAGGAGCAGGGGACATGTACAGTACATACAGGATGTATATGGTGACATCACATGGAGGAGCAGGAGACATGTACAGTACATACAGGATGTATATGGTGACATCACATGGAGGAGCAGGAGACATGTACAGTACATACAGGATGTATATGGTGACATCACATGGAGGAGCAGGGGACATGTACAGTACATACAGGATGTATATGGTGACATCACATGGAGGAGCAGGGGACATGTACAGTACATACAGGATGTATATGGTGACATCACATGGAGGAGCAGGGACATGTACAGTACATACAGGATGTATATGGTGACATCACATGGAGGAGCAGGGGACATGTACAGTACATACAGGATGTATACGGTGACATCACATGGAGGAGCAGGGGACATGTACAGTACATACAGGATGTATATGGTGACATCACATGGAGGAGCAGGAGACATGTACAGTACATACAGGATGTATATGGTGACATCACATGGAGGAGCAGGAGACATGTACAGTACATACAGGATGTATATGGTGACATCACATGGAGGAGCAGGGGACATGTACAGTACATACAGGATGTATATGGTGACATCACATGGAGGAGCAGGAGACATGTACAGTACATACAGGATGTATATGGTGACATCACATGGAGGAGCAGGAGACATGTACAGTACATACAGGATGTATATGGTGACATCACATGGAGGAGCAGGGGACATGTACAGTACATACAGGATGTATATGGTGACATCACATGGAGGAGCAGGGGACATGTACAGTACATACAGGATGTATATGGTGACATCACATGGAGGAGCAGGGGACATGTACAGTACATACAGGATGTATATGGTGACATCACATGGAGGAGCAGGGGACATGTACAGTACATACAGGATGTATATGGTGACATCACATGGAGGAGCAGGAGACATGTACAGTACATACAGGATGTATATGGTGACATCACATGGAGGAGCAGGAGACATGTACAGTACATACAGGATGTATATGGTGACATCACATGGAGGAGCAGGGGACATGTACAGTACATACAGGATGTATATGGTGACATCACATGGAGGAGCAGGGGACATGTACAGTACATACAGGATGTATATGGTGACATCACATGGAGGAGCAGGGGACATGTACAGTACATACAGGATGTATATGGTGACATCACATGGAGGAGCAGGGGACATGTACAGTACATACAGGATGTATATGGTGACATCACATGGAGGAGCAGGAGACATGTACAGTACATACAGGATGTATATGGTGACAGCTTCCATCACATGGAGGAGCAGGGGACATGCACAGTACATACAGGATGTATATGGTGACATCACATGGAGGAGCAGGAGACATGTACAGTACATACAGGATGTATATGGTGACATCACATGGAGGAGCAGGGGACATGTACAGTACATACAGGATGTATATGGTGACATCACATGGAGGAGCAGGGGACATGTACAGTACATACAGGATGTATATGGTGACATCACATGGAGGAGCAGGAGACATGTACAGTACATACAGGATGTATATGGTGACAGCTTCCATCACATGGAGGAGCAGGGGACATGTACAGTACATACAGGATGTATATGGTGACATCACATGGAGGAGCAGGGGACATGTACAGTACATACAGGATGTATATGGTGACATCACATGGAGGAGCAGGGGACATGTACAGTACATACAGGATGTATATGGTGACATCACATGGAGGAGCAGGGGACATGTACAGTACATACAGGATGTATACGGTGACATCACATGGAGGAGCAGGGGACATGTACAGTACATACAGGATGTATATGGTGACATCACATGGAGGAGCAGGGACATGTACAGTACATACAGGATGTATACGGTGACATCACATGGAGGAGCAGGGGACATGTACAGTACATACAGGATGTATATGGTGACATCACATGGTGGAGCAGGGACATGTACAGTACATACAGGATGTATATGGTGACATCACATGGAGGAGCAGGGGACATGTATAGTACATACAGGATGTATATGGTGACATCACATGGAGGAGCAGGAGACATGTAAAGTACATACAGGATGTATATGGTGACATCACATGGAGGAGCAGGGACATGTACAGTACATATAGGATGTATATGGTGACAGCTTCCATCACATGGAGGAGCAGGAGACATGTACAGTACATACAGGATGTATATGGTGACATCACATGGAGGAGCAGGGGACATGTACAGTACATACAGGATGTATATGGTGACATCACATGGAGGAGCAGGGGACATGTACAGTACATACAGGATGTATATGGTGACATCACATGGAGGAGCAGGAGACATGTACAGTACATACAGGATGTATATGGTGACAGCTCCCATCACATGGAGGAGCAGGGGACATGTACAGTACATACAGGATGTATACGGTGACATCACATGGAGGAGCAGGAGACATGTACAGTACA
Organism: Engystomops pustulosus; assembly: GCF_040894005.1. Taxonomy (NCBI): domain Eukaryota; kingdom Metazoa; phylum Chordata; class Amphibia; order Anura; family Leptodactylidae; genus Engystomops; species Engystomops pustulosus. Next base: position 169,238 of record NW_027284981.1, read on the forward strand.
TACAGGATGTATACGGTGACATCACATGGAGGAGCAGGGGACATGTACAGTACATACAGGATGTATATGGTGACATCACATGGAGGAGCAGGGGACATGTACAGTACATACAGGATGTATATGGTGACATCACATGGAGGAGCAGGGACATGTACAGTACATACAGGATGTATATGGTGACATCACATGGAGGAGCAGGGGACATGTACAGTACATGCAGGATGTATATGGTGACATCACATGGAGGAGCAGGGGACATGTACAGTACATACAGGATGTATACGGTGACATCACATGGAGGAGCAGGGGACATGTACAGTACATACAGGATGTATACGGTGACATCACATGGAGGAGCAGGGGACATGTACAGTACATATAGGATGTATACGGTGACATCACATGGAGGAGCAGGGGACATGTACAGTACATACAGGATGTATATGGTGACATCACATGGAGGAGCAGGAGACATGTACAGTACATACAGGATGTATACGGTGACATCACATGGAGGAGCAGGGGACATGTACAGTACATACAGGATGTATATGGTGACATCACATGGAGGAGCAGGGGACATGTACAGTACATACAGGATGTATATGGTGACATCACATGGAGGAGCAGGAGACATGTACAGTACATACAGGATGTATATGGTGACATCACATGGAGTAGCAGGGACATGTACAGTACATACAGGATGTATATGGTGACATCACATGGAGGAGCAGGGGACATGTACAGTACATACAGGATGTATATGGTGACATCACATGGAGGAGCAGGAGACATGTACAGTACATGCAGGATGTATATGGTGACATCACATGGAGGAGCAGGGGACATGTACAGTACATACAGGATGTATATGGTGACATCACATGGAGGAGCAGGAGACATGTACAGTACATACAGGATGTATATGGTGACATCACATGGAGGAGCCGGAGACTTGTAGCGTACATACAGGATGTATATGGTGACATCACATGGAGGAGCAGGAGACATGTACAGTACATACAGGATGTATATGGTGACATCACATGGAGGAGCAGGGACATGTACAGTACATACAGGATGTATATGGTGACATCACATGGAGGAGCAGGGGACATGTACAGTACATACAGGATGTATATGGTGACATCACATGGAGGAGCAGGGGACATGTACAGTACATACAGGATGTATATGGTGACATCACATGGAGGAGCAGGGGACATGTACAGTACATACAGGATGTATATGGTGACATCACATGGAGGAGCAGGGGACATGTACAGTACATACAGGATGTATATGGTGACATCACATGGAGGAGCAGGGGACATGTACAGTACATACAGGATGTATATGGTGACATCACATGGAGGAGCAGGGACATGTACAGTACATACAGGATGTATATGGTGACATCACATGAAGGAGCAGGGGACATGTACAGTACATACAGGATGTATATGGTGACATCACATGGAGGAGCAGGAGACATGTACAGTACATACAGGATGTATATGGTGACATCACATGGAGGAGCAGGGGACATGTACAGTACATACAGGATGTATATGGTGACATCACATGGAGGAGCAGGAGACATGTACAGTACATACAGGATGTATATGGTGACATCACATGGAGGAGCAGGAGACATGTACAGTACATACAGGATGTATATGGTGACATCACATGGAGGAGCAGGAGACATGTACAGTACATACAGGATGTATATGGTGACATCACATGGAGGAGCAGGGACATGTACAGTACATATAGGATGTATATGGTGACATCACATGGAGGAGCAGGGGACATGTACAGTACATACAGGATGTATATGGTGACATCACATGGAGGAGCAGGGGACATGTACAGTATATACAGGATGTATATGGTGACAGTATGGCAGCTTCCATCACATGGAGGAGCAGGAGACATGTACAGTACATACAGGATGTATATGGTGACATCACATGGAGGAGCAGGAGACATGTACAGTACATACAGGATGTATATGGTGACATCACATGGAGGAGCAGGGACATGTACAGTACATATAGGATGTATATGGTGACATCACATGGAGGAGCAGGAGACATGTACAGTACATACAGGATGTATATGGTGACATCACATGGAGGAGCAGGAGACATGTACAGTACATACAGGATGTATATGGTGACAGCTGCCATCACATGGAGGAGCAGGAGACATGTACAGTACATACAGGATGTATATGGTGACATCACATGGAGGAGCAGGGGACATGTACAGTACATACAGGATGTATATGGTGACATCACATGGAGGAGCAGGAGACATGTACAGTACATACAGGATGTATATGGTGACATCACATGGAGGAGCAGGGACATGTACAGTACATACAGGATGTATATGGTGACATCACATGGAGGAGCAGGGACATGTACAGTACATACAGGATGTATATGGTGACATCACATGGAGGAGCAGGGACATGTACAGTACATACAGGATGTATATGGTGACATCACATGGAGGAGCAGGGGACATGTACAGTACATACAGGATGTATATGGTGACAGCCCGGCAGATTCCATCACATGGAGGAGCAGGGGACATGTACAGTACATACAGGATGTATACGGTGACATCACATGGAGGAGCAGGGGACATGTACAGTACATACAGGATGTATATGGTGACATCACATGGAGGAGCAGGAGACATGTACAGTACATACAGGATGTATATGGTGACATCACATGGAGGAGCAGGAGACATGTACAGCACATACAGGATGTATATGGTGACATCACAAGGAGGAGCAGGGGACATGTACAGTACATACAGGATGTATATGGTGACATCACATGGAGGAGCAGGGGACATGTACAGTACATACAGGATGTATATGGTGACATCACATGGAGGAGCAGGGGACATGTACAGTACATACAGGATGTATATGGTGACATCACATGGAGGAGCAGGGACATGTACAGTACATACAGGATGTATATGGTGACATCACATGGAGGAGCAGGGACATGTACAGTACATACAGGATGTATATGGTGACATCACATGGAGGAGCAGGGGACATGTACAGTACATACAGGATGTATATGGTGACATCACATGGAGGAGCAGGGGATATGTACAGTACATACAGGATGTATATGGTGACATCACATGGAGGAGCAGGGGACATGTACAGTACATACAGGATGTATATGGTGACATCACATGGAGGAGCAGGAGACATGTACAGTACATACAGGATGTATATGGTGACATCACATGGAGGAGCAGGAGACATGTACAGTACATACAGGATGTATATGGTGACATCACATGGAGGAGCAGGGACATGTACAGTACATATAGGATGTATATGGTGACAGCTTCCATCACATGGAGGAGCAGGAGACATGTACAGTACATACAGGATGTATATGGTGACATCACATGGAGGAGCAGGGGACATGTACAGTACATACAGGATGTATATGGTGACATCACATGGAGGAGCAGGAGACATGTACAGTACATACAGGATGTATATGGTGACATCACATGGAGGAGCAGGAGACATGTACAGTACATACAGGGTGTATATGGGGACATCACATGGAGGAGCAGGGACATGTACAGTACATACAGGATGTATATGGTGACATCACATGGAGGAGCAGGGGACATGTACAGTACATACAGGATGTATATGGTGACATCACATGGAGGAGCAGGAGACATGTACAGTACATACAGGATGTATATGGTGACATCACATGGAGGAGCAGGAGACATGTACAGTACATACAGGATGTATATGGTGACATCACATGGAGGAGCAGGGGACATGTACAGTACATACAGGATGTATATGGTGACATCACATGGAGGAGCAGGGACATGTACAGTACATACAGGATTTATATGGTGACATCACATGGAGGAGCAGGGACATGTACAGTACATACAGGATTTATATGGTGACATCACATGGAGGAGCAGGGGACATGTACAGTACATACAGGAGGTATACGGTGACATCACATGGAGGAGCAGGAGACATGTACAGTACATACAGGATGTATATGGTGACATCACATGGAGGAGCAGGGGACATGTACAGTACATACAGGATGTATATGGTGACATCACATGGAGGAGCAGGAGACATGTACAGTACATACAGGATGTATATGGTGACATCACATGGAGGAGCAGGGGACATGTACAGTACATACAGGATGTATATGGTGACATCACATGGAGGAGCAGGAGACATGTACAGTACATACAGGATGTATATGGTGACATCACATGGAGGAGCAGGGGACATGTACAGTACATACAGGATGTATATGGTGACATCACATGGAGGAGCAGGGGACATGTACAGTACATACAGGATGTATATGGTGACATCACATGGAGGAGCAGGGGACATGTACAGTACATACAGGATGTATATGGTGACATCACATGGAGGAGCAGGGGACATGTACAGTACATACAGGATGTATATGGTGACATCACATGGAGGAGCAGGGGACATGTACAGTACATACAGGATGTATATGGTGACATCACATGGAGGAGCAGGGGATATGTACAGTACATACAGGATGTATATGGTGACATCACATGGAGGAGCAGGAGACATGTACAGTACATACAGGATGTATATGGTGACAGCTCCCATCACATGGAGGAGCAGGGGACATGTACAGTACATACAGGATATATACGGTGACATCACATGGAGGAGCAGGAGACATGTACATGCATACAGGATGTATACGGTGACATCACATGGAGGAGCAGGGGACATGTACAGTACATACAGGATGTATATGGTGACATCACATGGAGGAGCAGGGGACATGTACAGTACATACAGGATGTATATGGTGACATCACATGGAGGAGCAGGGACATGTACAGTACATACAGGATGTATATGGTGACATCACATGGAGGAGCAGGGGACATGTACAGTACATACAGGATGTATATGGTGACATCACATGGAGGAGCAGGGACATGTACAGTACATACAGGATGTATATGGTGACATCACATGGAGGAGCAGGAGACATGTACAGTACATACAGGATGTATATGGTGACATCACATGGAGGAGCAGGGGACATGTACAGTACATACAGGATGTATATGGTGACATCACATGGAGGAGCAGGGACATGTACAGTACATACAGGATGTATATGGTGACATCACATGGAGGAGCAGGAGACATGTACAGTACATACAGGATGTATATGGTGACATCACATGGAGGAGCAGGGGACATGTACAGTACATACAGGATGTATATGGTGACATCACATGGAGGAGCAGGGGACATGTACAGTACATGCAGGATGTATACGGTGACATCACATGGAGGAGCAGGGGACATGTACAGTACATACAGGATGTATACGGTGACATCACATGGAGGAGCAGGGACATGTACAGTACATACAGGATGTATATGGTGACATCACATGGAGGAGCAGGGACATGTACAGTACATACAGGATGTATATGGTGACATCACATGGAGGAGCAGGGGACATGTACAGTACATACAGGATGTATATGGTGACATCACATGGAGGAGCGGGGACATGTACAGTACATACAGGATGTATATGGTGACATCACATGGAGGAGCAGGGGACATGTACAGTACATACAGGATGTATATGGTGACATCACATGGAGGAGCAGGGGACATGTACACTACATACAGGATGTATATGGTGACATCACATGGAGGAGCAGGAGACATGTACAGTACATACAGGATGTATATGGTGACATCACATGGAGGAGCAGGGGACATGTACAGTACATACAGGATGTATACGGTGACATCACATGGAGGAGCAGGGGACATGTACAGTACATACAGGATGTATATGGTGACATCACATGGAGGAGCAGGAGACATGTACAGTACATACAGGATGTATATGGTGACATCACATGGAGGAGCAGGGGACATGTACAGTACATACAGGATGTATATGGTGACATCACATGGAGGAGCAGGAGACATGTACAGTACATACAGGATGTATATGGTGACATCACATGGAGGAGCAGGGGACATGTACAGTACATACAGGATGTATATGGTGACATCACATGGAGGAGCAGGGGACATGTACAGTACATACAGGATGTATATGGTGACAGCTTCCATCACATGGAGGAGCAGGAGACATGTACAGTACATACAGGATGTATATGGTGACAGCTTCCATCACATGGAGGAGCAGGGGACATGTACAGTACATACAGGATGTATATGGTGACATCACATGGAGGAGCAGGAGACATGTACAGTACATACAGGATGTATATGGTGACATCACATGGAGGAGCAGGAGACATGTACAGTACATACAGGATGTATATGGTGACAGCTTCCATCACATGGAGGAGCAGGGACATGTACAGTACATACAGGATGTATATGGTGACATCACATGGAGGAGCAGGAGACATGTACAGTACATACAGGATGTATATGGTGACATCACATGGAGGAGCAGGGGACATGTACAGTACATACAGGATGTATATGGTGACATCACATGGAGGAGCAGGAGACATGTACAGTACATGCAGGATGTATATGGTGACATCACATGGAGGAGCAGGGGACATGTACAGTACATACAGGATGTATATGGTGACATCACATGGAGGAGCAGGGGACATGTACAGTACATACAGGATGTATATGGTGACATCACATGGAGGAGCAGGAGACATGTACAGTACATACAGGATGTATATGGTGACATCACATGGAGGAGCAGGAGACATGTACAGTACATACAGGATGTATATGGTGACATCACATGGAGGAGCAGGGACATGTACAGTACATACAGGATGTATATGGTGACATCACATGGAGGAGCAGGGGACATGTACAGTACATACAGGATGTATATGGTGACATCACATGGAGGAGCAGGGGACATGTACAGTACATACAGGATGTATATGGTGACATCACATGGAGGAGCAGGAGACATGTACAGTACATACAGGATGTATATGGTGACATCACATGGAGGAGCAGGGACATGTACAGTACATACAGGATGTATATGGTGACATCACATGGAGGAGCAGGGACATGTACAGTACATACAGGATGTATATGGTGACATCACATGGAGGAGGAGGGGACATGTACAGTACATACAGGATGTATATGGTGACATCACATGGAGGAGCAGGGGACATGTACAGTACATACAGGATGTATATGGTGACATCACATGGAGGAGCAGGAGACATGTACAGTACATACAGGATGTATATGGTGACATCACATGGAGGAGCAGGAGACATGTACAGTACATACAGGATGTATATGGTGACATCACATGGAGGAGCAGGAGACATGTACAGTACATACAGGATGTATATGGTGACATCACATGGAGGAGCAGGGGACATGTACAGTATATACAGGATGTATATGGTGACAGTATGGCAGCTTCCATCACATGGAGGAGCAGGAGACATGTACAGTACATACAGGATGTATATGGTGACATCACATGGAGGAGCAGGAGACATGTACAGTACATACAGGATGTATATGGTGACAGCTTCCATCACATGGAGGAGCAGGGGACATGTACAGTATATACAGGATGTATATGGTGACAGTATGGCAGCTTCCATCACATGGAGGAGCAGGAGACATGTACAGTACATACAGGATGTATATGGTGACATCACATGGAGGAGCAGGGGACATGTACAGTACATACAGGATGTATATGGTGACAGCTTCCATCACATGGAGGAGCAGGGGACATGTACAGTACATACAGGATGTATATGGTGACATCACATGGAGGAGCAGGAGACATGTACAGTACATACAGGATGTATATGGTGACATCACATGGAGGAGCAGGGGACATGTACAGTACATACAGGATGTATATGGTGACATCACATGGAGGAGCAGGAGACATGTACAGTACATACAGGATGTATACGGTGACATCACATGGAGGAGCAGGAGACATGTACAGTACATACAGGATGTATATGGTGACATCACATGGAGGAGCAGGGACATGTACAGTACATATAGGATGTATATGGTGACATCACATGGAGGAGAAGGAGACATGTACAGTACATACAGGATGTATATGGTGACATCACATGGAGGAGCAGGGGACATGTACAGCACATACAGGATGTATATGGTGACATCACATGGAGGAGCAGGGGACATGTACAGTACATACAGGATGTATACGGTGACATCACATGGAGGAGCAGGGGACATGTACAGTACATACAGGATGTATATGGTGACATCACATGGAGGAGCAGGGACATGTACAGTACATACAGGATGTATATGGTGACATCACATGGAGGAGCAGGGACATGTACAGTACATACAGGATGTATATGGTGACATCACATGGAGGAGCAGGGGACATGTACAGTACATACAGGATGTATATGTGACATCACATGGAGGAGCAGGAGACATGTACAGTACATACAGGATGTATATGGTGACATCACATGGAGGAGCAGGGGACATGTACAGTACATACAGGATGTATATGGTGACATCACATGGAGGAGCAGGGACATGTACAGTACATACAGGATGTATATGGTGACATCACATGGAGGAGCAGGAGACATGTACAGTACATACAGGATGTATATGGTGACATCACAAGGAGGAGCAGGGGACATGTACAGTACATACAGGATGTATATGGTGACATCACATGGAGGAGCAGGGGACATGTACAGTACATACAGGATGTATATGGTGACATCACAAGGAGGAGCAGGGGACATGTACAGTACATACAGGATGTATATGGTGACATCACATGGAGGAGCAGGAGACATGTACAGTACATACAGGATGTATATGGTGACATCACATGGAGGAGCAGGGACATGTACAGTACATATAGGATGTATATGGTGACATCACATGGAGGAGAAGGAGACATGTACAGTACATACAGGATGTATATGGTGACATCACATGGAGGAGCAGGAGACATGTACAGTACATACAGGATGTATATGGTGACAGCTGCCATCACATGGAGGAGCAGGAGACATGTACAGTACATACAGGATGTATACGGTGACATCATATGGAGGAGCAGGAGACATGTACAGTACATACAGGATGTATATGGTGACATCACATGGAGGAGCAGGAGACATGTACAGTACATACAGGATGTATATGGTGACATCACATGGAGGAGCAGGGGACATGTACAGTACATACAGGATGTATATGGTGACATCACATGGAGGAGCAGGAGACATGTACAGTACATACAGGATGTATATGGTGACATCACATGGAGGAGCAGGGACATGTACAGTACATACAGGATGTATATGGTGACATCACATGGAGGAGCAGGGGACATGTACAGTACATACAGGATGTATATGTGACATCACATGGAGGAGCAGGAGACATGTACAGTACATACAGGATGTATATGGTGACATCACATGGAGGAGCAGGGGACATGTACAGTACATACAGGATGTATATGGTGACATCACATGGAGGAGCAGGGACATGTACAGTACATACAGGATGTATATGGTGACATCACATGGAGGAGCAGGAGACATGTACAGTACATACAGGATGTATATGGTGACATCACATGGAGGAGCAGGGGACATGTACAGTACATACAGGATGTATATGGGGACATCACATGGAGGAGCAGGGGACATGTACAGTACATACAGGATGTATATGGTGACATCACAAGGAGGAGCAGGGGACATGTACAGTACATACAGGATGTATATGGTGACATCACATGGAGGAGCAGGGGACATGTACAGTACATACAGGATGTATATGGTGACATCACATGGAGGAGCAGGGACATGTACAGTACATACAGGATGTATATGGTGACATCACATGGAGGAGCAGGGACATGTACAGTACATACAGGATGTATATGGTGACATCACATGGAGGAGCAGGGGACATGTACAGTACATACAGGATGTATATGGTGACATCACATGGAGGAGCAGGAGACATGTACAGTACATACAGGATGTATATGGTGACATCACATGGAGGAGCAGGGGACATGTACAGTACATACAGGATGTATATGGTGACATCACATGGAGGAGCAGGGGACATGTACAGTACATACAGGATGTATATGGTGACATCACATGGAGGAGCAGGGGACATGTACAGTACATACAGGATGTATATGGTGACAGCTTCCATCACATGGAGGAGCAGGAGACATGTACAGTACATACAGGATGTATATGGTGACATCACATGGAGGAGCAGGGGACATGTACAGTACATACAGGATGTATATGGTGACATCACATGGAGGAGCAGGGGACATGTACAGTACATACAGGATGTATATGGTGACATCACATGGAGGAGCAGGAGACATGTACAGTACATACAGGATGTATATGGTGACATCACATGGAGGAGCAGGGGACATGTACAGTACATACAGGATGTATATGGTGACATCACATGGAGGAGCAGGGGACATGTACAGTACATACAGGATGTATATGGTGACATCACATGGAGGAGCAGGGGACATGTACAGTACATACAGGATGTATATGGTGACATCACATGGAGGAGCAGGGGACATGTACAGTACATACAGGATGTATATGGTGACATCACATGGAGGAGCAGGGGACATGTACAGTACATACAGGATGTATATGGTGACATCACATGGAGGAGCAGGAGACATGTACAGTACATACAGGATGTATATGGTGACATCACATGGAGGAGCAGGAGACATGTACAGTACATACAGGATGTATATGGTGACATCACATGGAGGAGCAGGGACATGTACAGTACATACAGGATGTATATGGTGACATCACATGGAGGAGCAGGGGACATGTACAGTACATACAGGATGTATATGGTGACATCACATGGAGGAGCAGGGGACATGTACAGTACATACAGGATGTATATGGTGACATCACATGGAGGAGCAGGAGACATGTACAGTACATACAGGATGTATATGGTGACATCACATGGAGGAGCAGGGACATGTACAGTACATACAGGATGTATATGGTGACATCACATGGAGGAGCAGGGACATGTACAGTACATACAGGATGTATATGGTGACATCACATGGAGGAGGAGGGACATGTACAGTACATACAGGATGTATATGGTGACATCACATGGAGGAGCAGGGGACATGTACAGTACATACAGGATGTATATGGTGACATCACATGGAGGAGCAGGAGACATGTACAGTACATACAGGATGTATATGGTGACATCACATGGAGGAGCAGGAGACATGTACAGTACATACAGGATGTATATGGTGACATCACATGGAGGAGCAGGAGACATGTACAGTACATACAGGATGTATATGGTGACATCACATGGAGGAGCAGGGGACATGTACAGTATATACAGGATGTATATGGTGACAGTATGGCAGCTTCCATCACATGGAGGAGCAGGAGACATGTACAGTACATACAGGATGTATATGGTGACATCACATGGAGGAGCAGGAGACATGTACAGTACATACAGGATGTATATGGTGACATCACATGGAGGAGCAGGGGACATGTACAGTACATACAGGATGTATATGGTGACATCACATGGAGGAGCAGGAGACATGTACAGTACATACAGGATGTATACGGTGACATCACATGGAGGAGCAGGAGACATGTACAGTACATACAGGATGTATATGGTGACATCACATGGAGGAGCAGGGACATGTACAGTACATACAGGATGTATATGGTGACATCACATGGAGGAGAAGGAGACATGTACAGTACATACAGGATGTATATGGTGACATCACATGGAGGAGCAGGAGACATGTACAGTACATACAGGATGTATATGGTGACAGCTGCCATCACATGGAGGAGCAGGAGACATGTACAGTACATACAGGATGTATATGGTGACATCACATGGAGGAGCAGGGGACATGTACAGCACATACAGGATGTATATGGTGACATCACATGGAGGAGCAGGGGACATGTACAGTACATACAGGATGTATACGGTGACATCACATGGAGGAGCAGGGGACATGTACAGTACATACAGGATGTATATGGTGACATCACATGGAGGAGCAGGGACATGTACAGTACATACAGGATGTATATGGTGACATCACATGGAGGAGCAGGGACATGTACAGTACATACAGGATGTATATGGTGACATCACATGGAGGAGCAGGGGACATGTACAGTACATACAGGATGTATATGTGACATCACATGGAGGAGCAGGAGACATGTACAGTACATACAGGATGTATATGGTGACATCACATGGAGGAGCAGGAGACATGTACAGTACATACAGGATGTATATGGTGACATCACATGGAGGAGCAGGAGACATGTACAGTACATACAGGATGTATATGGTGACATCACATGGAGGAGCAGGAGACATGTACAGTACATACAGGATGTATATGGTGACATCACATGGAGGAGCAGGAGACATGTACAGTACATACAGGATGTATATGGTGACATCACATGGAGGAGCAGGGACATGTACAGTACATACAGGATGTATATGGTGACATCACATGGAGGAGCAGGAGACATGTACAGTACATACAGGATGTATATGGTGACATCACATGGAGGAGCAGGAGACATGTACAGTACATACAGGATGTATATGGTGACATCACATGGAGGAGCAGGAGACATGTACAGTACATACAGGATGTATACGGTGACATCACATGGAGGAGCAGGAGACATGTACAGTACATACAGGATGTATATGGTGACATCACATGGAGGAGCAGGGACATGTACAGTACATACAGGATGTATATGGTGACATCACATGGAGGAGCAGGGACATGTACAGTACATACAGGATGTATATGGTGACATCACATGGAGGAGCAGGAGACATGTACAGTACATACAGGATGTATACGGTGACATCACATGGAGGAGCAGGAGACATGTACAGTACATACAGGATGTATATGGTGACATCACATGGAGGAGCAGGAGACATGTACAGTACATACAGGATGTATATGGTGACATCACATGGAGGAGCAGGGACATGTACAGTACATACAGGATGTATATGGTGACATCACATGGAGGAGCAGGAGACATGTACAGTACATACAGGATGTATATGGTGACATCACAAGGAGGAGCAGGGACATGTACAGTACATACAGGATGTATATGGTGACATCACATGGAGGAGCAGGGGACATGTACAGCACATACAGGATGTATATGGTGACATCACATGGAGGAGCAGGGGACATGTACAGTACATACAGGATGTATACGGTGACATCACATGGAGGAGCAGGGGACATGTACAGTACATACAGGATGTATATGGTGACATCACATGGAGGAGCAGGGACATGTACAGTACATACAGGATGTATATGGTGACATCACATGGAGGAGCAGGAGACATGTACAGTACATACAGGATGTATATGGTGACATCACATGGAGGAGCAGGGGACATGTACAGTACATACAGGATGTATATGGTGACATCACATGGAGGAGCAGGGGACATGTACAGTACATACAGGATGTATATGGTGACATCACATGGAGGAGCAGGGACATGTACAGTACATACAGGATGTATATGGTGACATCACATGGAGGAGCAGGGACATGTACAGTACATACAGGATGTATATGGTGACATCACATGGAGGAGCAGGGGACATGTACAGTACATACAGGATGTATATGGTGACATCACATGGAGGAGCAGGAGACATGTACAGTACATACAGGATGTATATGGTGACATCACATGGAGGAGCAGGGGACATGTACAGTACATACAGGATGTATATGGTGACATCACATGGAGGAGCAGGGGACATGTACAGTACATACAGGATGTATATGGTGACATCACATGGAGGAGCAGGGGACATGTACAGTACATACAGGATGTATATGGTGACAGCTTCCATCACATGGAGGAGCAGGAGACATGTACAGTACATACAGGAGGTATATGGTGACATCACATGGAGGAGCAGGGACATGTACAGTACATACAGGATGTATATGGTGACATCACATGGAGGAGCAGGAGACATGTACAGTACATACAGGATGTATATGGTGACATCACATGGAGGAGCAGGGGACATGTACAGTACATACAGGATGTATATGGTGACATCACATGGAGGAGCAGGGGACATGTACAGTACATACAGGATGTATATGGTGACATCACATGGAGGAGCAGGGGACATGTACAGTACATACAGGATGTATATGGTGACATCACATGGAGGAGCAGGGGACATGTACAGTACATACAGGATGTATATGGTGACATCACATGGAGGAGCAGGAGACATGTACAGTACATACAGGATGTATATGGTGACATCACATGGAGGAGCAGGAGACATGTACAGTACATACAGGATGTATATGGTGACATCACATGGAGGAGCAGGAGACATGTACAGTACATACAGGATGTATATGGTGACATCACATGGAGGAGCAGGAGACATGTAAAGTACATACAGGATGTATATGGTGACATCACATGGAGGAGCAGGGGACATGTACAGTACATAAGACATGTAAAGTAACATACAGGATGTATATGGTGACATCACATGGAGGAGCAGGGGACATGTACAGTACACCCCACACACAGGAGTAAGGACATCCATGGAGGAGCAAGACATGTACAGTACATACAGGATGGTATATGGTGACATCACATGGTGGATCAGGGACATGTACATACATACAGGATGTATATGGTGACATCACATGTGATTATCTGGGACATGTAAAGTACATACAGGATGTATATGGCATCACATGGAGGAGCAGGGAGACATGTACAGTACATACAGGATGTATATGGTGACATCACATGGAGGAGCAGGAGACATGTACAGTACATACAGGATGTATATGGTGACAGCACATGGAGGAGCAGGGTCCATACACATGGATGTATATGTGACATCACAGGGGCAGGGGACATGTACAGTACATACAGGATGTATATGGTGCATCACATGGAGGAGCAGGGACATGTACAGTACATACAGGATGTATATGGTGACATCACATGGAGGAGCAGGAGACATGTACAGTACATACAGGATGTATATGGTGACATCACATGGAGGAGCAGGGACATGTACAGTACATACAGGATGTATATGGTGACATCACATGGAGGAGCAGGAGACATGTACAGTACATACAGGATGTATATGGTGACATCACATGGAGGAGCAGGAGACATGTACAGTACATACAGGATGTATATGGTGACATCACATGGAGGAGCAGGAGACATGTACAGTACATACAGGATGTATATGGTGACATCACATGGAGGAGCAGGGGACATGTACAGTACATACAGGATGTATATGGTGACATCACATGGAGGAGCAGGGGACATGTACAGTACATACAGGATGTATATGGTGACATCACATGGAGGAGCAGGAGACATGTACAGTACATACAGGATGTATATGGTGACATCACATGGAGGAGCAGGGACATGTACAGTACATACAGGATGTATATGGTGACATCACATGGAGGAGCAGGGGACATGTACAGTACATACAGGATGTATATGGTGACATCACATGGAGGAGCAGGAGACATGTACAGTACATACAGGATGTATATGGTGACATCACATGGAGGAGCAGGGGACATGTACAGTACATACAGGATGTATATGGTGACATCACATGGAGGAGCAGGAGACATGTACAGTACATACAGGATGTATATGGTGACATCACATGGAGGAGCAGGGGACATGTACAGTACATACAGGATGTATATGGTGACATCACATGGAGGAGCAGGGGACATGTACAGTACATACAGGATGTATATGGTGACATCACATGGAGGAGCAGGGGACATGTACAGTACATACAGGATGTATATGGTGACATCACATGGAGGAGCAGGGGACATGTACAGTACATACAGGATGTATATGGTGACATCACATGGAGGAGCAGGGACAATGTACAGTACATACAGGATGTATACGGTGACATCACATGGAGGAGCAGGAGAACATGTACAGTACATACAGGATGTATATGGTGACATCACATGGAGGAGCAGGAGACATGTACAGTACCTACAGGAGTATATGGTGACATCACATGGAGGAGCAGGAGACATGTACAGTACATACAGATGTATATGGTGACATCACATGGAGGAGCAGGAGACATGTACAGTACATACAGGATGTATATGGTGACATCACATGGAGGAGCAGGGGACATGTACAGTACATACAGGATGTATATGGTGACATCACATGGAGGAGCAGGGGACATGTACAGTACATACAGGATGTATATGGTGACATCACATGGGAGCAGGGGACATGTACAGTACATACAGGATGTATATGGTGACATCACATGGGGGAGCAGGAGACATGTACAGTACATACAGGATGTATATGGTGACATCACATGGAGGAGCAGGGGACATGTACAGTACATACAGGATGTATACGGTGACATCACATGGAGGAGCAGGAGACATGTACAGTACATACAGGATGTATATGGTGACATCACATGGAGGAGCAGGGGACATGTACAGTACATACAGGATGTATACGGTGACATCACATGAGGAGCAGGGGACATGTACAGTACATACAGGATGTATATGGTGACATCACATGGAGGAGCAGGAGACATGTACGTACATACAGGATGTATATGGTGACATCACATGGAGGAGCAGGGGACATGTACAGTACATACAGGATGTATACGGTGACATCACATGGAGGAGCAGGGGACATGTACAGTACATACAGGATGTATACGGTGACATCACATGGAGGAGCAGGGGACATGTACAGTACATACAGGATGTATATGGTGACATCACATGGAGGAGCAGGGGACATGTACAGTACATACAGGATGTATATGGTGACATCACATGAGGAGCAGGAGACATGTACAGTACATACAGGATGTATATGGTGACATCACATGGAGGAGCAGGGGACATGTACAGTACATACAGGATGTATATGGTGACATCACATGGAGGAGCAGGGGACATGTACAGTACATACAGGATGTATATGGTGACATCACATGGAGGAGCAGGAGACATGTACAGTACATACAGGATGTATATGGTGACATCACATGGAGGAGCAGGGACATGTACAGTACATACAGGATGTATATGGTGACATCACATGGAGGAGCAGGGACATGTACAGTACATACAGGATGTATATGGTGACATCACATGGAGGAGCAGGGACATGTACAGTACATGCAGGATGTATATGGTGACATCACATGGAGGAGTCCTCTCGTGTCCTCCCGTATCCCTTAGTTGTCGTCACGTTACATTTTTTATTATTAGGAATTTAAAAGTATCAACACTTGACTCACCGTGAAGCCGTCCCTCAGTGGGCGGTACCTGTGGGAGGGGCGGGGTCTCACAGGGCACACAGTCCCATCATTAGACTGCAAGTACTTGAGAACATTGCCAGATCCATAGCGCTCAGTGGCCACGAGAGCCACGTCCTCCGATGCCATCACGTGCTGCAAGGATGACAAGCAGAGATTCGTGTAATGGGGAGGGGGGGGGGAGCAGTAGTCGGGTGTGTATGGAGGGGGTGCAGTAGTCGGGTGTGTGGGGGAGGGGGTGGAGGAGCAGTAGTCGGTTGTGTGGGGGAGGGGGTGCAGTAGTCGGGTGTGTGGGGGAGGGGGTGGAGGAGCAGTAGTCGGGTGTGTGGGGGAGGGGGTGCAGTAGTCGGGTGTGTGGGGGAGGGGGTGGAGGTGCAGTAGTCGGGTGTGTGGGGGAGGGGGTGGAGGGGCAGTAGTCGGGTGTGTGGGGGAGGGGGTGGAGGGGCAGTAGTCGGGTGTGTGGGGGAGGGGGAGGAGGGGCAGTAGTCGGGTGTGTGTGGGGGAGGGGGTGGAGGTGCAGTAGTCGGGTGTGTGGGGGAGGAGGTGCAGTAGTCGGGTGTGTGGGGGAGGAGGTGCAGTAGTCGGGTGTGTGGGGGAGGGGGTGCAGTAGTCGGGTGTGTGTGGGGGAGGGGGTGGAGGTGCAGTAGTCAGGTGTGTGGGGGAGGAGGTGCAGTAGTCGGGTGTGTGGGGGAGGGGGTGGAGGGGCAGTAGTCGGGTGTGTGGGGGTGGTGGAGCAGTAGTCGGGTGTGTGGGGGAGGGGGTGCAGTAGTCGGGTGTGTGGGGGAGGGGGTGCAGTAGTCGGGTGTGTGGGGGAGGGGGTGCAGTAGTCGGGTGTGTAGGGGTGGAGGGGCAGTAGTCGGGTGTGTAGGGGTGGAGGGGCAGTAGTCGGGTGTGTGGGGGAGGAGTTCCAGTAGTCGGGTGTGTGGGGGAGGAGTTCCAGTAGTCGGGTGTGTGGGGGAGGAGTTCCAGTAGTCGGGTGTGTGGGGGAGGAGGTGCAGTAGTCGGGTGTTTTGGGGGAGGGGGTGGAGGTGGAGTAGTCGGGTGTGTGGGGGAGGGGGTGGAGGTGGAGTAGTCGGGTGTGTGGGGGTGGTGGAGCAGTAGTCGGGTGTGTGGGGGTGGAGGAGCAGTAGTCGGGTGTGTGGGGGAGGGGGTGCAGTAGTCGGGTGTGTGAGGGAGGGGGTGGAGGTGGAGTAGTCGGGTGTGTGGGGGTGGAGGAGCAGTAGTCGGGTGTGTGGGGGAGGGGGTGGAGGTGGAGTAGTTGGGTGTGTGGGGGTGGTGGAGCAGTAGTCGGGTGTGTGGGGGTGGAGGAGCAGTAGTCGGGTGTGTATGGAGGGGGTGCAGTAGTCGGGTGTGTGGGGGAGGGGGGGGAGGTGCAGTAGTCGGGTGTGTGGGGGAGGAGGTGCAGTAGTCGGGTGTGTGGGGGAGGAGGTGCAGTAGTCGGGTGTGTGGGGGTGGTGGAGCAGTAGTCGGGTGTGTGGGGGAAGGGGCGGAGTTGCAGTAGTCGGGTGTGTGGGGGAGTGGGAGGAGGGGCAGTAGTTGGGTGTGTGGGGGAATGGGTGGAGGTGCAGTAGTCTGGTGTGTGTGGGAGGGGGTGGAGGGGCAGTAGTCGGGTGTGTGGGGGAGGGGGTGGAGGAGCAGTAGTCGGGTGTGTGGAGGAGGGGGTGGAGGGGCAGTAGTCGGGTGTGTGGGGGAGGAGGTGCAGTAGTCGGGTGTGTGGGGGAGGGGGTGGAGGTGCAGTAGTCGGGTGTGTGGGGGAGGGGGTGGAGGTGCAGTAGTCGGGTGTGTGGGGGAGGGGGTGGAGGTGCAGTAGTCGGGTGTGTGGGGGAGGGGGTGGAGGTGCAGTAGTCGGGTGTGTGGGTGAGGGGGTGGAGGTGCAGTATTGGGGAGTGGTGGAGGTGCAGTAGTCGGGTGTGTGGGGGAGGGGTGGATGTACAGTAGTCGGGTGTGTGGGGGAGGGACCGTAGTCGGGTGCAGTAGTCGGGTGTTACCTTGCTGTGGCGCTGGTCACTGGCGGCTCACACTGTCTGCTCCTGTCACGCTGTGATTGGTAACAGCTGTCACGTGACCTCCGTGTGTAGCCACTGAGTGGTGAGGTCTGTGTTATAGTCGTGGCAGTGGTTCGGCGCCTGTGATTCGTCTTTCCGGTCACGTGCTCAGTAACCACAGAAACATTGCGTTACCGGAAAAGGCGGGGTTTATACCGGAAGTTTTTCCAGGTGATGCAGCGATCTCTGAGTCCCCGTCATGACCGGAGGAAGCGGCGGCGGCGGCTTATATACCGGTCAGTGCACAGCCACCTGCAGCCCCCCAATACCCCTCACCCCCCTCCGCCCGGACCCCTCGATACCCCTCACCCCCCTCCGCCCGGACCCCCCGATACCCCTCACCCCCCTCCGCCCGGACCCCCCGATACCCCTCACCCCCCTCCGCCCGGACCCCCCGATACCCCTCACCCTATTCCACCAGTGAACACCAAATACTCCGCGTGAGCACCTTGGGGGCCAATGTGGGGTGGGGTGAGCGGTCTCTGGGCTTGCTGAGGGGGGCTCCTGGGACCTCTGGGCTGGCTGAGGGGGCACTTTGGGGGGCTCTTGTGTATAATTTGTGTTGTAGTAAGAGATGGGTAATAATATAATTTGAGGCTGTATTAGATAAATCAGAGCTTATTGTAAAGTTATGTACATACTCCCCTCCAGGTTGTGCTTGTTGGGTGTGTTGTTTTTTTCTTAAAATATGTTCAATAAAAATATCTGATTTAAAAAAAAAAGAGATAGGAAATAATGTGCAGACGAGGGATTTCGCTCTGTGGTGTAATCAGAACCTTTGTTTTGGGGGTGTCATTGCAGGCCGCCCCCCGATATTTCCATGGAGACGTATTCTCCCCGAAGTTTAACCCGAGCTCTAAATATGGCGTCTCCCCTGGAGAGAGAGAGGAGGAGAGTTCTGTCTGTGCAGCTCAGAGACATCGCCCACCAGGTGGGACCCGTGTGGGGGAGGCCTGGAGTGTGGGGCCAGGGGGAGGCCTGGAGTGTGGGTGGGGGTCCTGCTGGGGCCAGGGGGAGGCCTCGGGTGTGGGTGTGGGTCCCGCTGGAGCCAGGGGGAGGCCTCGGGTGTGGGTCCCGCTGGGGCCAGGGGGAGGCCTCGGGTGTGGGTCCTGCTGGGGCCAGGGGGAGGCCTCGGGTGTGGGTCCCACTGGGGCCAGGGGGAGGCCTCGGGTGTGGGTGGGGGTCCCGCTGGGGCCAGGGGGAGGCCTCGGGTGTGGGTGGGGGTCCCGCTGGGGCCAGGGGGAGGCCTCGGGTGTGGGTGGGGGTCCCGCTGGGGCCAGGGGGAGGCCTCGGGTGTGGGTGGGGGTCCCGCTGGGGCCAGGGGGAGGCCTCGGGTGTGGGTCCTGCTGGGGCCAGGGGGAGGCCTCGGGTGTGGGTCCCACTGGGGCCAGGGGGAGGCCTCGGGTGTGGGTGGGGGTCCCGCTGGGGCCAGGGGGAGGCCTCGGGTGTGGGTGGGGGTCCCGCTGGGGCCAGGGGGAGGCCTCGGGTGTGGGTGGGGGTCCCGCTGGGGCCAGGGGGAGGCCTCGGGTGTGGGTGTGGGTCCCGCTGGGGCCAGGGGGAGGCCTCGGGTGTGGGTCCTGCTGGGGCCAGGGGGAGGCCTCGGGTGTGGGTCCCACTGGGGCCAGGGGGAGGCCTCGGGTGTGGGTGGGGGTCCCGCTGGGGCCAGGGGGAGGCCTCGGGTGTGGGTGGGGGTCCCGCTGGGGCCAGGGGGAGGCCTCGGGTGTGGGTGGGGGTCCCGCTGGGGCCAGGGGGAGGCCTCGGGTGTGGGTGGGGGTCCCGCTGGGGCCAGGGGGAGGACTGGGGTGTGGGTGGGGGTCCCGCTGGGGCCAGGGGGAGGACTGGGGTGTGGGTGGGGGTCCCGCTGGGGCCAGGGGGAGGCCTCGGGTGTGGGTGGGGGTCCCGCTGGGGCCAGGGGGAGGACTGGGGTGTGGGTGGGGGTCCCGCTGGGGCCAGGGGGAGGACTGGGGTGTGGGTGGGGGTCCCGCTGGGGCCAGGGGGAGGACTGGGGTGTGGGTGGGGGTCCCGCTGGGGCCAGGGGGAGGACTGGGGTGTGGGTGGGGGTCCCGCTGGGGCCAGGGGGAGGCCTCGGGTGTGGGTGGGGGTCCCGCTGGGGCCAGGGGGAGGACTGGGGTGTGGGTCCCGCTGGGGCCAGGGGGAGGACTGGGGTGTGGGTCTCGCTGGGGCCAGGGGGAGGACTGGGGTGTGGGTGGGGGTCCCGCTGGGGCCAGGGGGAGGACTGGGGGTCCCGCTGGGGCCAGGGGGAGGACTGGGGTGTGGGTGGGGGTCCCGCTGGGGCCAGGGGGAGGACTGGGGTGTGGGTGGGGGTCCCGCTGGGGCCCGGGGGAGGCCTGGGGTGTGGGTGGGGGTCCCGGGGGAGGCCTGGGGTGTGGGTGTTGGTCCCGCTGGGGCCCGGGGGAGGCCTGGGGTGTGGGTGTGGGTCCCGCTGGGGCCCGGGGGAGGACTGGGGTGTGGGTCCCGCTGGGGCCCGGGGGAGGACTGGGGTGTGGGTGGGGGTCCCGCTGGGGCCCGGGGGAGGACTGGGGTGTGGGTGGGGGTCCCGCTGGGGCCAGGGGGAGGACTGGGGTGTGGGTGGGGGTCCTGCCATCGCCTGGAGAGGACAGCCCCAGGCTTCTGTGATGTGACCTGTTCTCTGCCATTGTTGTGGTGCTGATGACTTTAGTTTTTTTCAGGCAGGACCTCTGCGGGCGGGGCTTCTTCAGGCGGAGACGCCCCCGTGTGAGCGGTAGGAGTACTTTATAACTTTATATTGTGTCCTGTCGGGCTATAAGGGCACCTGCAGCTCATGTGCTTCTGTTGCAGGACTTCGGGGGCCGATGATCTACTGAAGCGTAACCAAGTGGGTGTCACCGGATTCTGTAAAAATCTGGGTAAGATTGGTGCGGGGGAGGGGGGAGGAGGGGCAATAAACATCCCTAATATAAAATTCTTCTTACACCTCAGAGATGAGCCAGTCCCCTCCCTACATCCCCATGTACACAGAGGAGCCGTCCCATGCCTCGCCCGCTGTGGTGCCACCCTCTGTACCCTCTGCCAGGGAGGAGCCGTCCCATGCCTCGCCCTCGTGTCTGCCTGCTGTGGTGCCACCATATGTATCCTGTGCCAGGGAGGAGCCGTCCCATGCCTCGCCCTCCTGTCTGCCTGCTGTGGTGCCACCCTATGTATCCTGTGCCAGGGAGGAGCCGTCCCATGCCTCCCCCTCGTGTCTGCACGCTGTGGTGCCACCCTACATATCCTGTGCCAGGGAGGAGCCGTCCCATGCCTCGCCCTACTGTCTGCCCGCTGTGGTGCCACCCTCTGTACCCGCTGTCAGGGAGGAGCCTGGGTGGGGGCTGCTTCCATTATTTCACAGTGTGCGATCCAAGCTGGAGAGCTTCGCAGAAATCTTTCTTACCCCAGTAAAGAGTCAAAGAGCTTCCTGGAGCTCCAGTGCCAATGGAAAGCCGAGTTGGCAGGAGAGTTTTGTTTCAGGAGAGTTGTCGGGGGCCACTGTGCAGCCCGTTCCCCCGTCCCCTGAGCCTTGTGGTGACTTTTCTACATTGCTGCCTGGAGAGGGCACCGCAGAGGACGGCCCATCGCCCTCCAGCCCCCAAAGAACCTCGCCAAGCCTGTCGTCATCCGTCTTGTGTCGCCCTCCATTACAGCGCTACCTGTCCTGCCCGTTACTGCCCGTCACACAGCACAATCGGAGGCACAGCCTGGATACGGTGGGGCACAGCACTGAGCCATGTACCTGCAGGAAGAGACGCCACAGTCTAGGAACGGTGGAAGAGTGCCGAAACCTGCCCATGGTTCCTTTGTCTCTGTCTTGCCTTCGAAAGGAGAATCATCCATCGGTTCTAAGGCAATCACCGTACCAGCTGGGAGATGTGCACCCCTCCCCAAATGGGTAAGATGCTGCAGTATTGCATAGGGGCTCAGTCTAATTGGCTCCTGCATAGGGGCTCCTAACGGGACTTTTTTAGGCCTTGATCACTGTCTAGGTCAAGAAAAACAGATGTTTACATGAAAGAATTGTCAGCCAATGTGGGGTCTCATGCTGCCGCCTTATGCCGTGTAGCTCGTTTTGTCCCTCGTTGTGGTCCCGTGCTGCCGTGTAGCTCGTTTTGTCCCTCGTTGTGATCCCGTGCTGCCGTGTAGCTCGTTTTGTCCCTCGTTGTGATCCTGTGCTGCCGTGTAGCTCGTCTCTGGTTTTGTCCCTCGTTGTGATCCCGTGCTGCTGTGTAGCTCGTCTCTGGTTTTGTCCCTCGTTGTGATCCCGTGCTGCCGTGTAGCTCGTCTCTGGTTTTGTCCCTCGTTGTGGTCCCGTGCTGCCGTGTAGCTCGTCTCTGGTTTTGTCCCTCGTTGTGGTCCCGTGCTGCCGTGTAGCTCGTCTCTGGTTTTGTCCCTCGTTGTGGTCCCGTGCTGCCGTGTAGCTCGTCTCTGGTTTTGTCCCTCGTTGTGGTCCCGTGCTGCCGTGTAGCTCGTCTCTGGTTTTGTCCCTCGTTGTGGTCCCGTGCTGCCGTGTAGCTCGTCTCTGGTTTTGTCCCTCGTTGTGGTCCCGTGCTGCCGTGTAGCTCGTCTCTGGTTTTGTCCCTCGTTGTGGTCCCGTGCTGCCGTGTAGCTCGTCTCTGGTTTTGTCCCTCGTTGTGGTCCCGTGCTGCCGTGTAGCTCGTCTCTCGTTTTGTCCCTCGTTGTGGTCCCGTGCTGCCGTGTAGCTCGTCTCTGGTTTTGTCCCTCGTTGTGGTCCCGTGCTGCCGTGTAGCTCGTCTCTGGTTTTGTCCCTCGTTGTGATCCCGTGCTGCCGTGTAGCTCGTCTCTCGTTTTGTCCCTCGTTGTGGTCCCGTGCTGCCGTGTAGCTCGTCTCTCGTTTTGTCCCTCGTTGTGGTCCCGTGCTGCCGTGTAGCTCGTCTCTCGTTTTGTCCCTCGTTGTGATCCCGTGCTGCCGTGTAGCTCGTCTCTCGTTTTGTCCCTCGTTGTGCTGCCGTGTAGCTCGTCTCTGGTTTTGTCCCTCGTTGTGGTCCCGTGCTGCCGTGTAGCTAGTCTCTGGTTTTGTCCCTCGTTGTGGTCCCGTGCTGCCGTGTAGCTCCTCTCTCGTTTTGTCCCTCGTTGTGGTCCCGTGCTGCCGTGTAGCTCCTCTCTCGTTTGGTCCCGTGCTGCCTGCCTTCTGCCATGTAGCTCCCCACTAGTTTTGGCCCAGATTGTTGTCCCGCGCTCCCACATATTTTGGCCCAGATTGTTGTCCCGTGCTCCCACTAGTTTTGGCCCAGATTGTTGTCCCGTGCTCCCACTAGTTTTGGCCCAGATTGTTGTCCCGTGCTCCACACCTGTTTTCCTGGTTCACCCTGTATTCTTGTGCTCCTCGCCTTCCGTCTGTCTCACTCCCCTCTGTTGTGTTTGATTCCCTCCCTCCAGCTCCGACCACAATGTGGGGTCTCCTGAAAGTCTTTGCATGGACAAGTATAGAGGGCGGGGCCTCAGAGCAGCTGGGGACCAGGTAACAAAGGAATCTCCTCCAGATTCCCACATCAAGGTGAGAAATGGGCGGTGTTGGGCGAGGAGCCGACCTTCTCCCGTACGACGCAACGAACGACTGTGTCTCCGCTTTTTCAGAGTTTAGAGAATCTCTCCAAAGGGAATAAAGTCTCCAACATCCAGATCCGGAAAAGGGTACTAAGGCAGGAAGGAAATCTGACCCCCCTGGGCCTCCCGAAACGTGTCCGGTAAGAGTCATCAATGGTCCTATCCCGCGCCGGACACGTCGAGCCAAACCTTTAATTTGTATTTATTTATTTTTTTAAGGTTACAAAAAGACGATTTCAGTCTGGAGGAAATCTACACAAATAAGAACTACCACACGCCGACCGAGAAGAGGTCAGGAGCCGGCACTAGCCATATAGAGTGTGCGGATAGGGAGGGAGGGAAGGGGGGTGGGGGGTGGAGGTTAGGCTGTAGATGCAGTTTGGGGGGGTGGAGTTAGGCTGTAGATGTAGTTTGGGGGGGTGGGGTTAGGCTGTAGATGCAGTTTGGGGGGGGGTGGAGGTTGTAGATGCAGTTTGGGGGGGGTGGAGGTTGTAGATGCAGTTTGGGGGGGGGGGTGGAGGTTGTAGATGCAGTTTGGGGGGGGTGGAGGTTGTAGATGCAGTTTGGGGGGGGGTGGAGGTTGTAGATGCAGTTTGGGGGGGGTGGAGGTTGTAGATGCAGTTTGGGGGGGGGTGGAGGTTGTAGATGCAGTTTGGGGGGGGGTGGAGGTTGTAGATGCAGTTTGGGGGGGGTGGAGGTTGTAGATGCAGTTTGGGGGGGGGTGGAGGTTGTAGATGCAGTTTGGGGGGGGGTGGAGGTTGTAGATGCAGTTTGGGGGGGGGTGGAGGTTGTAGATGCAGTTTGGGGGGGGGGTGGAGGTTGTAGATGCAGTTTGGGGGGGGGGGTGGAGGTTGTAGATGCAGGTTGGGGGGGGGGTGGAGGTTGTAGATGCAGGTTGGGGGGGTGGAGGTTGTAGATGCAGGTTGGGGGGGTGGAGGTTGTAGATGCAGGTTGGGGGGGGGGTGGAGGTTGTAGATGCAGGTTGGGGGGGGGGGTGGAGGTTGTAGATGCAGGTTGGGGGGGGGGTGGAGGTTGTAGATGCAGGTTGGGGGGGGGGGTGGAGGTTGTAGATGCAGGTTGGGGGGGGGTGGAGGTTGTAGATGCAGGTTGGGGGGGGGGTGGAGGTTGTAGATGCAGGTTGGGGGGGGGGGTGGAGGTTGTAGATGCAGGTTGGGGGGGGGTGGAGGTTGTAGATGCAGGTTGGGGGGGGGGTGGAGGTTGTAGATGCAGGTTGGGGGGGGGGGTGGAGGTTGTAGATGCAGGTTGGGGGGGGGGTGGAGGTTGTAGATGCAGGTTGGGGGGGGGGGTGGAGGTTGTAGATGCAGGTTGGGGGGGGGTGGAGGTTGTAGATGCAGGTTGGGGGGGGGTGGAGGTTGTAGATGCAGGTTGGGGGGGGGTGGAGGTTGTAGATGCAGGTTGGGGGGGGTGGAGGTTGTAGATGCAGGTTGGGGGGGGGTGGAGGTTGTAGATGCAGGTTGGGGGGGTGGAGGTGAGGTTGTAGATGCAGGTTGGGGGGGGTGGAGGTGAGGCTGTAGATGCAGTTTGGGGGGGGTGGAGGTGAGGCTGTAGATGCAGGGCGGGGGGTGGGGGTGAGGCTGTAGATGCAGGGCGGGGGGTGGGGGTGAGGCTGTAGATGCAGGGCGGGGGGTGGGGGTTGTAGAGACTGACATTGCTGGGGGGAGGGGGAATTCTTGGGGTAGATTTTTTACTGTTCACTTCTTTAATGCAGAAAATTTGAAACCATATTTGAGGAGCCGGTACTGAAGGGCGGGGCCCTGGTTCTCACCAGTCAGCGGCCTCTACGGAGGATAATGATTTTTAAGGATGGAAGTTCAACCTCACGCAAGCGGAAGAAAAAGGGGAAAGCAGCCGGTCGCACGCGGAGATGTACGGGAGCCGCTGGTCCCCAGGCAAATATTGACTATGAATCGCTTCTGCAGCACAAGCTGAACCAGCTGGAGGCCGCGCTGCAGGGGGTCGTCTCTGATCCGTGAGCCGCCTCCTCTGTCATGTGTAACCAATAAACATCACTTTGTATCCCGTGTCCTGCCTGAGTCCTGAAGGGGTGGCACGGGTGGCGGCGGCGGGGCGGTGGCACGGGTGGCGGCGGCGGGGCGGTGGCACGGGTGGCGGCGGCGGGGCGGTGGCACGGGTGGCGGCGGCGGGGCGGTGGCACGGGTGGCGGAGCCCTTTCTGCAGGCACTTGGGCCACTGTCCAAGGACAGAGTTCACCAAAAACTTAATCTCCCTGCAGTCCTAGGCCACTTGCTGAGCTCAGCGCTATTTACAGTGACACTTTATTGGTTGTTTGGAACTGCAGGGGAAGTAAGGAAGCAGTGCGTTATCTTTGGAGGTCGTCCTCCTGCTGGGCCACCGTTCTTCCTCTACAGTGAAACCCTAGACAGAAGCTACATTGAGTCTCAATTTTCCCTTCTGTCAAGTGTATTGGTGGCCTCTGGGGCCGATACGACTGAAAGATGTGGAATAACAGGTGGCAATAAGTTGTAACTGTATGTAATTCCGTGGCTCTTTACGGTAAATGTGTGGATTTAGTTTGGGCACTCGGTCTGTACTGCGCTGGGGTATGATGAAATGTAACCGTGAACCTGCCGCCACAAACATTATGTTTAGCTGCTGACAGATTCCAATAGCCTCTGCCATGCAAATGTTAAAAATGTGTTTGTCCGCATTCTGCATCACTTCAGTACTTCATAATAGTTTTCTTTACATCACCTGCTCCCTGCCAGCAGCATGTGGTGAGTCCTGGGATGGGGCAGTCTGTGTCTCCTCCCTCTCTCCCCCCTAACTGCTCACTGCACATGACAGGAAGTGGGGAGGGGAGTGGTCAGGCGGCAGCTACCCCTCCTGACAAGGATTTGTAGAATCTCTGCCTAGCACTGTCTATTAGAACCTGTTTAAACCATTTCTGGTGCATTTATTAACCCTTTCCATGCCAGGTGTTTGCAGAGATTTTGCACCTTCAGTGTCCAGAAAAATCTTAACCAAAGAAAACACCAAAATACTGAATACTAAAATCCTATGTTCCTCTGCATCTCATGACTTCCCCCCTGGAGGCTCTTCCACAGACAGGAATGTAGCAGTCCAACTGCATAGTCTCCACTTCTTCTGGCTCATAGGAGGAGGACGCGGCCGCCCCTTCCCCGGATCACATGTGCAGACCTGTAACCAATCAGTGACCGGCAGCTTAGGTGATGTCACACAGACTATAAAAACAGACGGCCATGTGCAATCCTGTCATTTCACACTGCATGTGCTGCCTGTAGCCTCCAGCTGCTTGTACTGTGCACGTGCCGCCTGTAGCCTCCAGCTGCTTGTACTGTGCATGTGCTGCCTGTAGCCTCCAGCTGCTTGTACTGTGCGTGTGCCATCTGTAGCCTCCAGCTGCTTGCACTGTGCACGTGCCGCCTGTAGCCTCCAGCTACTTGTACTGTGCACGTGCCGCCTGTAACCTCCAGCTGCTTGTACTGTGCACGTGCCGCCTGTAGCCTCCAGCTGCTTGTACTGTACATGTGCCGCCTGTAGCCTCCAGCTGCTTGTACTGTGCGTGTGCCGTCTGTAGCCTCCAGCTGCTTGTACTGTGCGTGTGCCGTCTGTAGCCTCCAGCTGCTTGTACTGTGCACGGGCCGTCTGTAGCCTCCAGCTGCTTGTACTGTGCACGTGCCGTCTGTAGCCTCCAGCTGCTTGTACTGTGCACGTGCCGCCTGTAGCGTCCAGCTGCTTGTACTGTGCACGGGCCGCCTGTAGCCTCCAGCTGCTTGCACTGTGCACGTGCCGCCTGTAGCGTCCAGCTGCTTGCACTGTGCACGGGCCGCCTGTAGCCTCCAGCTGCTTGCACTGGGCACGGGCTGCCTGTAGCCTCCAGCTGCTTGCACTGTGCACGTGCCGCCTGTAGCCTCCAGCTGCTTGCACTGTGCATGTGCTGCCTGTAGCCTCCAGCTGCTTGTACTGTGCACGTGCCGCCTGTAGCCTCCAGCTGCTTGTACTGTGCATGTGCTGCCTGTAGCCTCCAGCTGCTTGTACTGTGCGTGTGCCGTCTGTAGCCTCCAGCTGCTTGCACTGTGCACGTGCCGCCTGTAGCCTCCAGCTACTTGTACTGTGCACGTGCCGCCTGTAACCTCCAGCTGCTTGTACTGTGCACGTGCCGCCTGTAGCCTCCAGCTGCTTGTACTGTACGTGTGCCGCCTGTAGCCTCCAGCTGCTTGTACTGTGCGTGTGCCGTCTGTAGCCTCCAGCTGCTTGTACTGTGCACGGGCCGTCTGTAGCCTCCAGCTGCTTGTACTGTGCACGGGCCGTCTGTAGCCTCCAGCTGCTTGTACTGTGCACGGGCCGCCTGTAGCCTCCAGCTGCTTGTACTGTGCACGGGCCGCCTGTAGCCTCCAGCTGCTTGTACTGTGCACGTGCCGCCTGTAGCCTCCAGCTGCTTGTACTGTGCACGTGCCGCCTGTAGCGTCCAGCTGCTTGTACTGTGCACGTGCCGCCTGTAGCGTCCAGCTGCTTGTACTGTGCACGTGCCGCCTGTAGCGTCCAGCTGCTTGTACTGTGCACGTGCCGCCTGTAGCGTCCAGCTGCTTGTACTGTGCACGTGCCGTCTGTAGCCTCCAGCTGCTTGTACTGTGCACGTGCCGCCTGTAGCCTCCAGCTGCTTGTACTGTGCACGTGCCGCCTGTAGCCTCCAGCTGCTTGCACTGTGCACGTGCCGCCTGTAGCCTCCAGCTGCTTGCACTGTGCACGTGCCGCCTGTAGCCTCCAGCTGCTTGCACTGTGCACGGGCCGCCTGTAGCCTCCAGCTGCTTGCACTGTGCACGGGCCGCCTGTAGCCTCCAGCTGCTTGCACTGTGCACGGGCCGCCTGTAGCCTCCAGCTGCTTGCACTGTGCACGGGCCGCCTGTAGCCTCCAGCTGTTTGCACTGGGCACGGGCCGCCTGTAGCCTCCAGCTGCTTGCACTGGGCACGGGCCGCCTGTAGCCTCCAGCTGCTTGCACTGTGCACGGGCCGCCTGTAGCCTCCAGCTGCTTGCACTGTGATCCCAATGCAATCGCTGCTGTTGGTAATCTTTAGTGTCTGGGAGTATGGATCACACACTATTATCTCAATCCCCGTACGCGCCACCAATGTGAAGGATACTGTGATGTTTTGGACCCTTGACGGTTATGCAAGGTCACTTATATAGACCCTTAGGTCCTTTTATAGACACTCCCAGAATGTACAGGCTCTGAGAGGCGCAGGAAGTGATTTAACATTATCCACACAACCTCTGTTTATGGCACAACAACAAATCCCAACCCTGAATGGCTACAAGACCCTCTCATCAGCCGCAGTGAGACAGAACCTTATCAACCCAATTAAGCTGCCACCAGTTCTCCGTTAATATTACACAGCGTGAGGAACCACCTGGTAGCATGTATATAACTGAGACACGGACGTGGGGATTCGTGGAGCGAGATAAAAGAGCAACACAGGTTAAATTTTATATTTAATTGCCTTAAGGGCGCAGGAGACAAACAATCCACACAATAGATATATATACAAAATACACAGGTAGCACTACAAGTATCAGCAGCTCAGTGAGTTACTTACCTTGTGTGTGGCCTAATGGGGATGGATAGTCCACACCCTTAACCCCTGCGCTTGGTGATGGTAAGGTTTCCCCCAGGTGAAAGACAAAAGGGTCACACCCCCGCCTACCCCCAGGAGGGGTCATTGGTCCCTCCTACCTGGTAAGTCCAGAACCTTGGAGAAGTCGCAGCTTCTCAGGGGAAATCGTAGGGTCAGGGTTCTGGTATCCTTGGATCTGGGGAATCACCTGGTCAAATTTTTTTTTTTGCAAATTTTTAAATTTTATACAATAAACAATTTTACCAAGAAGAATACTGGCTACTACTGACCGGAGAATAATGTAAGAAGAATACTGGCTACTGCTGACCGGAGAATAATGTAAGAAGAATACTGGCTACTGCTGACCGGAGAATAACGTAAGAAGAATACTGGCTACTGCTGACCGGAGAATAATGTAAGAAGAATACTGGCTACTACTGACCGGAGAATAATGTAAGAAGAATACTGGCTACTACTGACCGGAGAATAACGTAAGAAGAATACTGGCTACTGCTGACCGGAGAATAACGTAAGAAGAATACTGGCTACTGCTGACCGGAGAATAATGTAAGAAGAATACTGGCTACTACTGACCGGAGAATAATGTAAGAAGAATACTGGCTACTGCTGACCGGAGAATAACGTAAGAAGAATACTGGCTACTACTGACCGGAGAATAATGTAAGAAGAATACTGGCTACTGCTGACCGGAGAATAACGTAAGAAGAATACTGGCTACTGCTGACCGGAGAATAATGTAAGAAGAATACTGGCTACTACTGACCGGAGAATAACGTAAGAAGAATACTGGCTACTGCTGACCGGAGAATAATGTAAGAAGAATACTGGCTACTGCTGACCGGAGAATAATGTAAGAAGAATACTGGCTACTGCTGACCGGAGAATAACGTAAGAAGAATACTGGCTACTGCTGACCGGAGAATAATGTAAGAAGAATACTGGCTACTACTGACCGGAGAATAATGTAAGAAGAATACTGGCTACTACTGACCGGAGAATAATGTAAGAAGAATACTGGCTACTGCTGACCGGAGAATAATGTAAGAAGAATACTGGCTACTACTGACCGGAGAATAATGTAAGAAGAATACTGGCTACTGCTGACCGGAGAATAACGTAAGAAGAATACTGGCTACTACTGACCGGAGAATAACGTAAGAAGAATACTGGCTACTGCTGACCGGAGAATAATGTAAGAAGAATACTGGCTACTGCTGACCGGAGAATAATGTAAGAAGAATACTGGCTGCTACTGACCGGAGAATAACGTAAGAAGAATACTGGCTACTGCTGACCGGAGAATAACGTAAGAAGAATACTGGCTACTGCTGACCGGAGAATAACGTAAGAAGAATACTGGCTACTGCTGACCGGAGAATAACGTAAGAAGAATACTGGCTACTGCTGACCGGAGAATAACGTAAGAAGAATACTGGCTACTACTGACCGGAGAATAATGTAAGAAGAATACTGGCTACTACTGACCGGAGAATAACGTAAGAAGAATACTGGCTACTACTGACCGGAGAATAACGTAAGAAGAATACTGGCTACTGCTGACCGGAGAATAATGTAAGAAGAATACTGGCTACTGCTGACCGGAGAATAATGTAAGAAGAATACTGGCTGCTACTGACCGGAGAATAACGTAAGAAGAATACTGGCTACTGCTGACCGGAGAATAACGTAAGAAGAATACTGGCTACTGCTGACCGGAGAATAACGTAAGAAGAATACTGGCTACTGCTGACCGGAGAATAACGTAAGAAGAATACTGGCTACTGCTGACCGGAGAATAATGTAAGAAGAATACTGGCTACTACTGACCGGAGAATAACGTAAGAAGAATACTGGCTACTACTGACCGGAGAATAACGTAAGAAGAATACTGGCTACTGCTGACCGGAGAATAACGTAAGAAGAATACTGGCTACTGCTGACCGGAGAATAATGTAAGAAGAATACTGGCTACTACTGACCGGAGAATAACGTAAGAAGAATACTGGCTACTGCTGACCGGAGAATAACGTAAGAAGAATACTGGCTACTGCTGACCGGAGAATAACGTAAGAAGAATACTGGCTACTACTGACCGGAGAATAATGTAAGAAGAATACTGGCTACTACTGACCGGAGAATAACGTAAGAAGAATACTGGCTACTGCTGACCGGAGAATAACGTAAGAAGAATACTGGCTACTGCTGACCGGAGAATAACGTAAGAAGAATACTGGCTACTACTGACCGGAGAATAACGTAAGAAGAATACTGGCTACCGCTGACCGGAGAATAACGTAAGAAGAATACTGGCTACTACTGACCGGAGAATAACGTAAGAAGAATACTGGCTACTGCTGACCGGAGAATAACGTAAGAAGAATACTGGCTACTGCTGACCGGAGAATAACGTAAGAAGAATACTGGCTACTACTGACCGGAGAATAATGTAAGAAGAATACTGGCTACTACTGACCGGAGAATAACGTAAGAAGAATACTGGCTACTGCTGACCGGAGAATAACGTAAGAAGAAGTAGTCAGGATGTTCTATAATACACGCTGCAACAATAATCAGACACTCACTCACAGCGACGCACTCGTTCTCCTCTGTATGGGAATAGATGAAACCTGTAGAGAGTTATAGAGCAGTATGGGGAGGTGAATACACCGAGACCGGATGCACTCATGTTTCTGGGGGCCCTTCCTATTAGGGTACACTGAGCGGTAATGGGGGATAACACTATTAATCAGCGGGGGAGGGTCCCGGTCCTTCCATGTCATCATCACCACTTTCCGGGCATAATATAAGGCAAACCTGTAAAAGATTTTATGGTAGTGGCCATTGATAACCTCATTCCTGACCCCCGGGAGACATTATACACGGGAACTCCAGGACCTCTGACCAGAAGGAATGGACCCTGGGACAGGTCCATACGCAGGGCAGGAAGGTTCCGGCTTCAGCCTGACAGCGAAAGCATAGGTCATTGGGCATTGCTCCCATGCGGAATAGTCTAGCAGGGGTGAAGTATACTCGATGGAGGAATTTAGACTCTGGATCAGGGAGTCCCCGGCACTCACCACAGATCCCTCCAGTCCTCATCTGACAGGTCAGGGATGTCGCGCTTCCAGCATGCACAGGCTCAATCAATGGGTCTGCTTTTTGCTCCTGCAGCAGGGCGTACCCCTGGGTGAGAGGTTTAGGGAGGTCCGGATCGCCCATCAGAGTCTCTAGTTTGGAGAATTTCACTGTCAGGGTGAGCGAGCCAAACTGCGCCCTAAAAGCGCGTGGTAATTGTCTGTAGTGGGAGCTGCTGAAGCGGGCACAGCACGTCTCTCATATCATCAAAACTAAGTAACTCCCCATCCGTAGATAGGAGCTGACCAGTGGCGTAACTAGGAGAGGCTGGGCCCTATGACAAACTTCTGCTTGGGGCCCCCCTCCCCTAAAGTGTGCACGGCAGAAACACGTCGACGCACGGGACAGGAGGAGGGGGTGAGCGTGGCAATGTATGCCGCATTACGGGAAAAGATGGGACATTAAGACCACTCTGTACCCCGCCGTGCGCCCATTGCCGGCCAATGGGGGACATATATACATCCCCCAATGGCCGTGTGAATGTAGCCTTAAAAAAAAATATATACATACATATTTGTGCACATGTTTATACATTTACAAACATTTCTATACTTGTACACACATAAATGCATGTATACACACAAAACATATACGTACAGTATATACAGCATATACACACACACCATATTCATATACTCACAGGGCACACAGACAACATATACACAACACAGCACACACATGGCACATACACTCACTCACTCACACAGCTCACACATGGCACATACACTCACACACACATCACTCACAGCTCACACATGGCACATACACTCACTCACACATCACTCACAGCTCACACATGGCACATACACTCACACACTCACAGCTCACACATGGCACATACACTCACACACACATCACTCACAGCTCACACATGGCACATACACTCACTCACACATCACTCACAGCTCACACATGGCACATACACTCACAGCTCACACATGGCACATACACTCACTCACACACACACTCACAGCTCACACATGGCACATACACTCACTCACACACACACTCACAGCTCACACATGGCACATACACTCACTCACACACACACTCACAGCTCACACATGGCACATACACTCACTCACACACACACTCACAGCTCACACATGGCACATACACTCACTCACACACACACTCACAGCTCACACATGGCACATACACTCACACACACACACACACACACTCACAGCTCACACATGGCACATACACTCACACACACACACTCACAGCTCACACATGGCACATACACTCACACACACATCACTCACAGCTCACACATGGCACATACACTTACACACACACACTCACAGCTCACACATGGCACATACACTCACACACACACACACACACACTCACAGCTCACACATGGCACATACACTCACAGGGCACACAGACACCATATACACAACGCAGCACATGCACTCACATAGGGGACCTCCGCCATCAGGGGACCTCCGCTATCCGGGGACCTCCGCGATCCGGGGACCTCCGCTATCCGGCGACCTCCGCTATCCGGCGACCTCCGCTATCAGGGGACCTCCGCTATCCGGGGACCTCCGCTATCCGGGTACCTCTGCTATCAGGGTACCTCCGCTATCAGGGGACCTCCGCTATCCGGGGACCTCCGCTATCCGGGGACCTCCGCTATCCGGCGACCTCCGCTATCAGGGTACCTCCGCTATCCGGGGACCTCCGCTATCAGGGGACCTCCGCTATCCGGGGACCTCCGCTATCAGGGGACCTCCGCTATCATGTCACACCCGACGGGCAAGAGTGGTTGGGAGGGGGGGGGACAGTAGCAATAAAGGGAAAACAGGGAAAGTAGGCAGCATCTCAGTCCCCATTGGAAATAAAGGCACATGAAATGTGGGACAACATGAGTCCCATTAACGTTCAATCATATGGAAAGATCCAACGGATTACAGGTGAACCAAAAAGGATATGTGTCCGTTTTCATTCCGGTGGCGGAGATCACCCAGCTGCCGCCCGAGGGGCACCGCCGACCCAGTGAAGGGCCTCGGCAGGAGAGGTGAAGAATCGCGTCTTCTGATCATTCACAACACGAAGCCTCGAGGAGTATAACATGGAATACTTATATCCTTCGTCCCGTAGACAAGCACGGACTTTGTTAAAGTGGTATCGCGGTTTCCTCACCGATGCAGAGAAGTCAGGATAGACTAGGGCAGTGATGGCGAACCTATGGCACGGGTGCCAGAGGTGGCACTCAGAGCCCT
This sequence comes from Engystomops pustulosus, assembly GCF_040894005.1. Lineage (NCBI taxonomy): Eukaryota > Metazoa > Chordata > Amphibia > Anura > Leptodactylidae > Engystomops > Engystomops pustulosus. The sequence continues at coordinate 205,490 of NW_027284981.1, forward strand.
TTCTATGGGCACTCAGGCCATCACCCCAGGATAGAGTTCACCAAACACTGAATCTTTCTACAGTCCCAGGCAAATTAAGGGATGCTGCTCCCAGTGCTATTCGACACTTTATTGGCTGTTTGGAACTGCATGAAAAGTTAGAAGGTCTTGACAGAACTGCATTATCTTTGGAGGTCTGACCTGAACGTTCTTCCTTTACAGAGAGACCCTGGAGAGAAGCTACAATGATAATCTGAATTTGCCCTCCTACTTTGAACTGGTGGCCTCAGACGGCTGATACAATTGAAAGATGTGAAAGAACAGGTAGCAATAAGTTACTGTTTAAAATTTCATGTTGGCACTTCACGGTAAATAAGTGGATTTCGGTTGTAGTTTGGGCACTCGGTCTCTAAAGGGTTTGCCATCACTGGACTAGGGTCTCTGTCCCTAAAATAAAGCAGTCGGACAGAAAGGGTCTCGGGTTGCCCCCTAGTGGTCCAGGGCAGGATGGCACACGATGGGCCCTCTCTACTGTAAAGAAAGGAGAGAATGTTTCTGGTGGCAGCATATCTCTGAGCCAATTTTCAAAAAAAGAAACGGGCTCTGTCGACTGGGGCAGACATTTGTCGCTGGAGGTCGCTGATCTGGGTTGGCATGGGCCTCTGGACATCCTCCACCTCGGATATTCTGCTCTCCGATTCTGTAATCCGCTCTATGAACATCATGTCTCAGTATAACAAAGTCCTGCCTTGACTCATCCACTTTGGTAACAAGCATAGACTGGCACATGTTTATGGCTGCCAGCACTTCCCGAACTTGCGGTCCAGTACCGCGGACTGTCAGTAGTATCTTCATAACTCGTCAGCTGTTGCGGGCTCTGCGAGCCTTCAAAGAGAGAGGAGGATGGGCTCAGGGACCCTTGTGGAGAGCGGGGCTGTGTGCGGGAGAATTTCCCCAGCTTCTTGGCGGCGTTGGACTGAATCTGCACCAGTACCGCCTGGGAAGTGGAGCATTCATGGGCATCCAGTGGCTCCAGGGACTGAAGCGGGGGGTCCTCCGGGAGAGACTCATCATCTGAGGGAGGCGCGAATGCACTTAATGGCACCCTGGGCAGTTTAGCCGTCTTCCTCCTGTTGCCCATAATGATAGTTAGGGCAGGACCAGACTAATCCCCCTAGAGGGTAGTGTAGGGGCTGCCCGCAGGCCTGTTCCTCCCCTGAAGGGGTTTATATACAAAGGGAGCCACAGAGTTTATTCTCCTGCAATCCTGGAGGGTTATGGAGGCTTGGAGGTCCTGGGGTGAACAGGATGGCTGGGGTGTATATTCCTACCTCCTCTGGTGTGCTGCGATGCGGCCGGGATTAATGGATCCCGTCTGGAGCTGCAAGCCACGTGGGAGATGGATCCAAGATGGCGCCCCTGACAGCACAGGCCGGAGGGAGGCCGAGGCACCCGCCGGTGCGGACAGCAGGCTACCACCCCAGGGGAACAACTCACAGAAATCCGGGGCAGGTGCCGGTCAGCGGGTCCGATGAGTTCTTCCTCCCCGTGGCACCCACGGGAGATTGCCGGGAGGATGGCTGCTGCGGCTCTTACTAGTGCCGGAACCATCGCAAGACTGCGCCGGTGCACGGGAGCAGGGGTCCGTAGCCCAGGGGAGCAAGGTGGAAGGTTTCCAGGTGAGGGATGGCTGCCTGGAAGGGGTGATGGGGTACAGGGGCCTGGGGGCTCTCAGACGCACGTCTGCTCAGTCCAGCATCAGACCACCCCCCTCCCCTGGTCAAAATTATTAAAACTGCCATGTGCCACCTGTACTGCACCATTTTCATAGGGGAAGTACACGGCCCCATTCACTACAATGGCCAAGACTGTCATCCATACGAGATAAGATTATTCTTTATTAGTCCCACAGTGGGGAAATCCAGAGTGTACAGTATAGACAATGACCGAGCAATAATATTAGAGATAAATGAACAAAAAGAAGACAAGCAATGATGGGCAGATTGATAGTCTGTGCATGGGACCTGCAGGGACTGGTTGGGGGGGGGCAGGTTACTTCTGTTTGGGCTTGTTGGTTGAGCATCGGGAGGAAGGACTTACGATAACGTTCCCTCACACTTGGGGTGAAGCAGTCGGTCTCTGAAGGTGCTCCCCAAAGCCACCACAGTCTCATGCATGGGATGGGAGCAAGTCTCCAGAAAGAGACTCACCCACCTGATCACCTTTGGGGGTGATCTGGGTGATCCAGACTCCATCCACCTGATGGCCACCGCTTTATGTGCCATAAATAACACTTCATGGAGAAAGATCCTTTTGTGTTGTGAGGCCAGAGCTCCAGACGTTTCTAGGGGCACATTCTGATGGGGAGCGTACTATGTCAAGTAAAGCCGCGAGACTGGAGATAAGGACAAGCCCAAATCATGTGCCAGAGGAGAAACTGCATTTATGTCAGGAGACGGCATTCACACTTTTATGGAGCCTTATCGGAGATCGGAGCTCTGGTGACTTAAGTTGTATAGGCTTATAACTCGGGGAAGTCCTCCTCCCTGAATGTCGGGATCAGACCCTTCCAATCCTCCAGGGCTTTTATCCCGAGAGATAAGATACGAATAGATATTAGAGATTAGTTGGTTTTCCAGAATTGGGGGTCTAGTAATTCTGTGAATTATCTGAGGTGCAACTTATCCTACAAGGGGATCTTTACAGGAGCTTCAGCGTAATCTGGACCCTATTTAACAACTTTTCTGTGATAGGAATAGGAGGAGGTCGTCAGCATACAATCCAAGTCTTTCCTCCACCTACCCACATGTGGAACCTGTGTACATTGGGGCTCATTTACTAAGGGTCCGAATCACGTTTTTCTGCCGGGTTTCCCAAATTTTTCCAAATTGCTCCGGGATTTTAGTGAATGCGATCGGATTGTGGCGCATCGCCGCCTACTTTCATGCGACAGAAATCGGGGGGGGCATGGCCGCCGAAAAACCCGACGGATTCGGAAAAATGGGAATTATTCTCACCGTTAATTCGGTTTCCATTAGTCCACCATGACGGCCCCACTTGGAGGATGACCCCTTGACCTCTGTAGGGACAGGAAGCAGAGAAGTTAAATACCCCACCCCCGGCATCCATACTCCAGTGACTACCAAATAACTACACCGGCAGCGGATGCAACTCTTTTATTGTATGTTAAATCACACACAATCTTTCCATAAAGTACAGTACAATATACATGGGTGGGAATTAATAATGGGCCGTCATGGTGGACTAATGGAAACCGAATTAACGGTGAGAATAATTCCCATTTTCCATTGCGTCCCCCATGACGGCCCCACTTGGAGACATAACAGATTAATCTTTTTCAGGGGGGACAACAGCTTGAAGAACTTTCCTGCCAAATGCTAGTTCTTTTGTACTCTGTAGGTCTAACCTATAGTGTTTTACAAACGTCATTTGACTAGACCATGTTGCTGCCCTACAAATTTCATTAATAGAAGCTCCCCTTTTTTCGGCCCATGAGGTTGCCATGGCCCGTGTGGAATGAGCTCTAATAGTTTCAGGTACAGACATATTTTGAGCTACATAAGCATTTTTAATGACAGATTTGATCCATCTTGCTATAGTGGATTTTGAAGCTCTCGTGCCTTTGTTTTTCCCGCTAAACTGTAGAAGGATATTTGAGTCCCTTCGCCATTGCCTTGTTGTTTCTAGGTAGAAGAGAAGAATCCTTCTGACATCAAGGGAGTGCCATTCTTCTTCCTTTGGCGTCTTCGGATTTTGACAGAATGTAGGTAAGATAATCTCCTGGCTTAGATGGAAGCTAGAGGATACCTTGGGAATAAAATTTTTATCAAGCATTAATGTTATTCTATCTTCAGATACTTTCAGGTATGGTTCTTTAATAGATAATGCCTGGATTTCTCCTAGACGCCTGGCTGATGTTATGGCAATGAGAAAGGTTAATTTGAGCGTCAATTCTTTAATATTTTTTGAGTCTAATGGCTCAAATGGAGGACCGGTAAGATAGTTTAAGACAACAGATAAGTCCCAACTTGGGACAGCTATTCTTACGGTAGGTTTTAGTCGGGACGTAGCTCTTATAAATCTCCTTACCCATTGGTGATCTGCTAGAGGACTATCGAAGAAGGCACTCAATGCAGATATCTGGACCTTCAAAGAGCTGGTCTTCAGGCCCTTGTCAAACCCTGCTTGGAGGAAATCCAAAACCTGGGAAATATTGGGAGAGTTCTGGTTAGGAATCTCGGGTCCACAGAATGTTACAAACTTATTCCATATACGGGAGTAAATAGCCTGAGTGACAGGTTTACGACTCGCCTTTAAGGTGGAGATGACCTTGTGGGACAAGCCCTTGGTTTTTAGCAATTCCCTTTCAGGATCCATGCTGATAATTGGAGAGCCTGGGGATTTGGATGCAGAAGTGGTCCCTGGAATAGTAGGTCCGCACGAGGAGGAAGGTGAATAGGCTCTTCCAGAGATAGCTTCCTGAGTGATGGAAACCATACCTTCTTTGGCCAGTAGGGCACTACGAGGATTACTTTTGCTTTCTCTCTTTGGATCTTTTGAATCACTCTGGAGACTACTGGTATTGGTGGGAAGGCATACATCAGTGTCGCATTCCAGGGATGTCTGAACGCATCTAGTTGGCTCATAGGTGTTGAATTGTCTAGCGAGAAGAAAAACTTGGTCTTCGCATTTGATCCGGGTTGCGAATAGATCTATTTTTGGAACACCCCATTTTAGGGTTAGATGTCTGAAGATCTCGTTGTTCAGGCACCATTCGTTCTGGTTGATGGTCTTCCTGCTTAGGTAGTCTGCTACCGTGTTCTCTTCTCCTTTCAGATGGACTGCAGATAGGGATAATATGTTCTGCTCTGACCAACTGAAGATCTTTTCTGATAGAAGAAGAAGATCCAAATTCCTTGTGCCCCCCTGGTGGCGTAGATATGCCACTGTGGTGACATTGTCTGAGTATATTCTTAAATGATGGTATTTCATTAAATCTCCGCTGACCTTCATGGCTTCCCACACTGCTCTCAACTCCCGGTAATTGGAAGAACGTTTTTGTATGGATAGAGGCCATTCCCCTTGAAGAAGGGATCCTTCGAAGTTTGCCCCCCATCCAGACCGGCTTGCATCTGTCTGGAGCGACCACAAGGGCCATGGATGCCATGCTATCCCTTTTTGTAGGTTCGCTTGATGTGTCCACCAGGCTAAGGCCTGTTTGACCTTTGCAGGGATCTCTATCTTCCCATCTAGATGAGACGGATCTTTGTCCCATACTGATAGAAGCCAACTTTGTAACCTGCGGGTATGAAACTGACTCCACTGTACTGCTTGGATACATGCCGTCAGTTGGCCTAATAATTTCATCCCATCTCTTATGGAACAGTTGATTCTGTTCTGAAACAATTTTACTTCTTGACAAAGTTTTGATACCTTTCCCTGAGGAAGGAAGGACATCTGGAGTGATGAATTTAGAGAAATCCCCAGGAACGTAATAATCCTGCTGGGATTCAGTTTTGATTTTTCCCAATTTATGATCCAACCCAACTGTTTGAGGGTGGTAATTGTGAAATCTCTGTGATGTATTAACTCTTGTTCGGATCTTGCCACAATTAGTAGATCGTCCAGATATGGAATTATGATTATCCTTTTTGTTCTTAAGAAGGCAACTACTTCGATGATAATCTTCGAGAATGTCCTGGGAGCTGGGGATATTCCGAAGGGAAGTGCCTTGTACTGAAAATGACTTATGATGCCTTCTGGGTTGAGGACCGCAACCTTGAGAAATTTTTGGGATGCTAGATGTATTGGCACGTGATAATAGGCATCCTGCAAGTCGATTGTGCACATGAAGGCCTCTGGGGGAATCTGGGTGATCGCCGAGTTCACAGTCTCCATTTTGAATTTCCTGTATAGTATGAATTGATTTAGGTCTTTCAGGTTGCATATCATCCTGAATGTCCCGTTGGGTTTTCTTATTAGGAATAATGGGGAATAGTGACCTTCCCATATTTCTGATTCTGGAACCGGAATGATGACCTCCAGATTCAATAACTTCTGAATTTCCGACCATAACTGAAGAGCAAGTTCTGGAGACGGTTGTCTGGTGAGGAAGAATCTTTGGGGAGGAAGAGATGTGAATTCCAGCCTGTATCCCTCTTCCAACATCGATAAAATCCAAGGATTCTGTGTAATTTTTATCCAATGTTGGTGAAATTTCAGGAGTCTTCCCCCCACTCTGGCGTCATTTTCTAAATGATGGGGTGGTATTACTGGAACTAAGGAGGAACCCCCTTCCTCTACCCCCCTTTGGGTAGCTCCATTTCCCCTGCTTACCTTTCCCTCTATAGGGAAATCTCTTTTCTTTTTGGTCCCGAAAGGGCTGCTTCTTCTGAGTTGTTTTTGCCTCCGGAAAGCCCTTCTTTCTATCAGCTGCCTTTTCAAGAATGGTATCCAATTCTTGTCCAAATAGGTATTCCCCTTGGAATGGAAGGCCACACAGTTTAGATTTTGACCTGAAGTCTCCTGTCCACTGTCTTAGCCACAGTGTTCTCCTTGCCGAATTGGAAAGTGCTCCTTCTTTGGCGCTAAACCTTACACCTTCCGCTGAGGCGTCCGTAACAAAGGCTGCTGCTGATTTAAGTACAGGAATTGTTTCTAAGAGAATTTCTCTCGGTGTTCCATCCTTGATGTGATTTTCTAGCTCAGATAGCCAGTAAAAAAGGGTACGAGAGACTGACGTAGTGGCGATGTTCGATTTAAGATTCCACATAGACGATTCCCATGTCTTTTTCAGCAGGCTGTCTGCTTTGCGGTCCATGGGATCTTTGAGCTGAATAGAGTCTTCAAAGGGGAGATCGGTCTTTTTTGCAATTTTTGTGACCTGGACATCTACCTTAGGAAAGGAATTCCAGATTTTTGATTCTTCTTCCCCAAAGGATAGACGACTCTTGAACTCTCTTGATATAGAAATTCTATTTTCTGGTTCTCTCCATTCCTCAAGGATTAGATCCTTTAGAGTCTTATTGATCGGAAAGACTCGTCTCTTTTTAGCCTTAAGGATCCCAAAAAGCTCATCCTGAATAGATGTTGGTTCTTCAACCTCTTCAATCTTTAGGGTGTCTCTCATGGCTTTTAATAGAGGATCTAAATCCTCGGACATAAACAGGTATTTGGATTCCATTTTTACTGCTGATGTGGATGGAGTTGAATCTAAATCTAAGGAGTCCTTGACCGAACCCTCTAGTGATTCTATATCGGACTCTGATTGGTATTCCACTCTCTGTCTTTTTTGTACAGGTTCCTGCGGTATTAGGTTAGCTAGGGATGAAGCTAAAGAACACTGAACCTCCCCTTTTATAAAAGTCCTCATTTCATCCATAAATGATGACTTTTCCTCTTTCAAGAGGCTATCAATACAGTCCTTGCAAACTGCTTTTTTATAATCGGCAGACAATTTGTAAAGGCACATGTTGCATCGACGGGAGGTAATTTTACTTTTCCCCGCGTCTTTGGGAGGTGGATCCTTATGCTTCTCCTTCTCTTTCGGTTCCTACCAACAGAGAAGGAGAACAGTGTCACTATCTAAGAATAGTAATACTAATCTTTTTAGACATAAATAAATTTGTGTATGTTAGGATATGACCCACAGTAACACTTAGATACCCCGAAACCACTCACAGGAGCTAAAGGCGGGGGATCTATAGACACAGCATCCATAGTACAAGATTCCGCGTTGCCAATGGTAAAAAAAACGGCACCTATGTGTACACATATATATATTAGCATATTTCAAAATAAACGTCATATATATATATATATTGGACTACTGTTCATACTTGCCTTGAACACACAAGATCGTGAGGTAAGGCAATATTTTGGCCCAAAATGGTGGTGCCTGAAAAATATACAGCCCATATATAATACTGGGTCATAGCATATAAAATGTCTCAGTCCGAGTTCACAATGAAAATACCTTAATAGACCGCAGTGGAGGATATGGTGCGCCGGGATACAGGAGCATTAGACCTCAGATCATTGTGCGTCCCCGCCAGCTTTAAATCTTACCGCTCCACGCGCCTGTTTCCGGACCGTGCGACAGATTACCTCACTTCCGGTGCGCCACCGGAAGTTGTCACTGGCGGCCGTGTCAGGCACGCCGCCGCCATTTTGTTGAAGTCCGGGTGTCGTTAACCTCACGGGGTCGCGGACAGAGCCGGAACTACCGGCCCTAACATGCCGACAAGGGAAGGGTCGTATGCACCGATCGCTGTCCTGGACCGGAGGGGTAAGAGGAGGATCCCCGCGCCACACATGCTCCCCTCTCACTGTCCCTCTTGGATGGAAGGATCAGAGGAGAGATCTTCTCTACAACCTGCCCTGTGTAGGGACAGGAAGACACTGGAGTATGGATGCCGGGGATGGGGTATTTAACTTCTCTGCTTCCTGTCCCTACAGAGGTCAAGGGGTCATCCTCCAAGTGGGGCCGTCATGGGGGACGCAATGGAAAACTGTGGAATTTAAAAAAAATTTGTGTCGCAAGGATAGCACTTACATACACCGGGACGGTGTAGGTGAAGTCCAGCGTACCTCAGCGCAGCAGCGACACCTGCTGGATATCGGCGCATGACAGAACCCAGATCAGCGTCAGACAACACGCCGCTGGATCGTGACTGGACCGGGTACGTAAATCTGCCCCATTGTGTCAGAACACGGCATCACAGCCACGTTCCTCTGACGAGTGCCCCAAACCAAGCCAAACTGTGCCAAGCAAGTCCCATTATGGGAGACACATGAACTGGTATATAATGGACATCCTGTTCTGAAAGTCCAGGCCAAATCCCATCCTACCAAGAACCCCCGAAACTTCCATTCAATGGAGTCAAAGGTCATGGCCGCGTGATACCAAGGCCTGAATACAACACTGGTGGGTCCTAATAGTCCACAGAAAATAATACCATCCTCAGAAACAACGTAAATAGTACAAAGAGATAGGATGTGTAGCCAAAATCATATAAGAAACCTTAAAAACACCTAAAAGGCACACTGGTGCACAATACACAACACCGACAGCTACCTAAGAGGAGCGCAGCTGCTCCAGGTATTCAATATAAGGTAAACACGATACTACATGGATACAAATAAGAGATATTACATATATAACATGATCCAACCTACATCAGAGCCAAAGGATATAATTACCCTCGAGACCAACGCCCAGTCCTTCTGCTTGTCCATCCCCACCCGATGAAGAAACCAGACCCATCCCTGTGGACTATGGATGGAAGAACCTTATTCAATCGGCTCCCCAGAACCTTTGTGATCTGCAGTATATGAATCATATATACAATCGGTAGTAGAATTATTGCTGAGGTGCGGGGGGGGGGGGGGGGCAACCACTTGAGAAAGAGATGGTCAATACCTGGGATAAAGAGGCGCCAATACCAAATTATGGAATGAATAATTCAAGGATCATTTATTTGTGAAACGTCCTGGACAAAGCGTTTCGGGTCCATCTGACCCTTCCTCGAGGACAATAAGAATAGATCTCATGTGAAAAGAGACAAAACAATCACAAATCCAGAAAACAAATAAATATATTTCAATGAAATGTTCCCTGATGATGTCACAGAAGGGAATAGACGTGGATGAGATGCTCAGCGTTAATGATACCAGAGAATGTAACGGATTGGTATTTTTGGTGATGTGAAGAGGCATTTAGACACAGGGTAAATGAAAACCTTAATTTGCATATATAACTGTAGGTGTATATGAAAGGACAGAAGCCATGAAGTGTCACAGACACTTACATTCACAGTCCAAGCACATGTGTGTGGGCGGAGAATGATCATGGCGCCACAGGGAGGGCGCCTGCGCGAAGCTCTGACCACCCCTGTTGTTATGGTGTGGAGCCGTGGGATCGGCGCATGCGTGAATCGCCTCCGGTCTACACAAGTGAACAAGACACCAGCGTCTTGGTTGCCATAAAGTGGAGCCGGAGATCAGCCCATGCGCAGAGGAGGAGAGGATAGAAAAATGTGTCTGGGATTAAGAAATGGGACGGATGAATTAAAAGTGGGGAAGATGATGGAGTAAGGAAAGCAATGCATAAATCGTGAATAAAAAGGCCGCTAAGTAGATACAACAATATATAAATCATTATTAGCTGGTTAAGTAAAAAAACTGTTCTCAATGTGATTGTAATCGTTAGGTTAAAGATTACAAGGAATATTGTTTGATGCGTTCCAGCCGGGGATACATTGTATGGATGTTCTAACAACCAGATTGTCCTCAGAATTAGGTCTAAAATGACTTGTGACTGTGTCATATCTATGTACGAGGAGCCGATGTAAGAGATGACTTCCTTACGGAATTCGGTTGAGGATGTTCTTAACGTGAGAAGAGCCAAAGCCTTTCATAGGACGCGTTCTAGAAAGTACGACTACGGGGGGAGGGGGGGGGGGATCAAGGGGCGAGACCAAAAGTTATAATCAGCAGCTGAAGAAATAGCCGAGGCCTTCCGGCCCCTTCATGACGCTCTATAACTTAAAGGATGCACGTTCAGACCCCTCTAAAAGCATAGAGTGGGGGAGTAAGCTGGATAATCATCAGATCCATCTCCCGAGAAGCAGCAGCTAAACATAGAGGAAACTAGAGGAACCCGTCACAGAGGGGGAATTACAGAAGCTCCATTGTGTAGGGGTAAAGCCCGGGCCCTGATGGGATTCCCATCTCATATTATTAACCAACGCTGTTACCCCCAGAATGTGTCATTCTCCCCCTGCCATGACACTCATTATCAGCATGATAGAAGGGAAGGACCTGATGTGTGGGAACAACAGACCTGAAATGGCGGGGGAAGGCAATGGCCTCGCGGTTAGCTACTACCCTCCCACATTGGGGCAGAGCAGACTGGTTCTGTTACGGGCCGCCAGGGAAAGGACAAGACGAGTCGCCTAATTAAATTGATAGGTAACGACGCTAGGAAACGACGCTAGGAAGCGACGCTAGGAAACAACGCTTGCCGTTGGTCCTTCGTGGCACAGATGCGGAGAAGGCCTCTGACAGAGTTAGTTGGCGTTTTCTTTCCACACCCAGTGCGAGGATTAGAGTGGATGGCACCCGTCAGCCTACTAAGGGTGCCCACTATCACCAACACTCTTTCTTCTGGTGATGGAGACCTTGTTCAGGAAAATTTGCTTGGATCCCTTGGTCGGTTTAATAGTAGGAGATTTTAAGCATAAAATGGCTGCGTTCTCCGACGATTTATTGGTCATCACATCAAATCCCCTGATATCCTTCCCAAGATTAGATATATGGAGCCCTATCCAATTACATACTGTCACCCGAGCAGTTATGGGGGGTCCTGGAATAGTATAAAGTACCTCAGTATTCAGTTAGTAGCTGATTCTAGACTGCGCACCTCTGCTCACCCGGATTCACACTCCGCTTACCGAATTCTAGTGCTGCGTTTATGTCATGGTGGGGTAGAAAAAAATTCTTGTATCTGCTGCACAGATTTTCTCCCTCTTATGGAAGGGTGAGAAATCATGGAGGAATATTCCTGTATAACCCCGGATAGTAGGGGGCATTGGATTTCCGGACCCTCGGCTCTGTTACCAGGTTAGTCATCTCTCCCTGTACACATCATGGGGAACCAACTGTTCTCAGTCAGGGACAAATGTGGTTAGTAAAACAAGGGCCTGATCCCTACCTGCACAAGGGAATTGTCACCACAAAGAGAGCACTTAACAGAAGGGAGCGCCTCTTCTCTGCTCCTTATCCACTGCCGCCATTAGATTTGCTCCGTTCCTACTTAACCCTTATAGACTCAGTACAAATTCATTCTGGACACATCTTACGGGGTACACACTAGGCACATTTTCTGAAGACCTCAGTTCAGCTACAGAAGCAGGAAAAAAAACAGGGTTATCCCTCACTAATTTCCTACATAGTCTAGACCTCCGCACTTCACGTGAGACCTATTTACCCCATTTACCCCCCTGCTGTAATCTTACCGGCTAGAAATATTAAGCTCCTCCAAACAAGTAGTAAAGTGGTTTTTTTTCCTTGGCACACAAAGCAATTCTTAGCCTCTGCGGGATTCAGAAGCCTCATGGCACGGGAGAAGGAGCGAGATACGGATTTCTCTCCGGATGAATGTAAAACTCTATTGAGGAATTTTAGGGGCTTTTAAAACTTCTCCCCATCCTCCTTCCACATATCCGCTGTGGGGGATTTGGCCCAGTAGAGACCATGGTAGCGGGGTGCTGTGATGCAGTTCATGACAGTGACACCAAAGTACAGTCCAAAACAGGTCTCGCCTGCGTTTATTTCAGCAGGAACAAAATAAAACAGCCTTTACATTCAGGCATCAAAAACAAAATAATATCCTACCCGTCAGGGTGCTAACTAAACAATGGTTTACTGACTCACCACTAACAAAACACTTTTCGTTGCTCCAGGCACAGAGGTCAAGGCTGCGTGCTCTCCAGCCTCCTTCCAGAGAGACAACACTTCCAGCTCTGCTGAGCGGTTTTATTAGGCTGATTGGGCTGTTCCCACCACCTGTGTCCAAGGTGCTGGACACAAACCTCAGCACTAAGGCCTTGCATAATAGCAAAACCTAGGGGAAACATACCGCCCATCCACAGTTAACCCCTTCAGTGTCTCACATACCCTCCCCCTCTGTTTGACCCTGTGGGGGCGAACACTTTTGGCCATCAGACAGTGGGTACGAGACAGGGCATCAGCATTCCCATGCAGCTTTCCTGCTCGATGTTCCACCGTGAATTTGAAATTCTGCAACATTAGGAACCACCTTGTGACCCTGGCGTTCCTCTCTTTGGCCTGACTCATCCAGGTGAGGGGAGAGTGATCGGTCACTAGTGTAAACTGTCGCCCTACCAAGTAATACCTCAGGGATTCCAGAGCCCATTTTATCGCCAAGCACTCCCTCTCAACTATGCTATAGTTCTTTTCAGGAGGTGTGAGCTTGCGGCTCAGGAATGTCACAGGATGTTCCTCACCCTCCACTACTTGGGACAGGACAGCCCCTAAGCCCACGTCAGAAGCGTCAGTCTGCACAATAAAGATCTTGGTGAAGTTACCGGTCCCTCGCACAAAACTGTCTTAAGTCACTGAAACGCCCCCTCAGCCTCTTCACTCCACTTTACCATCACCGCCCTGCTACCCTTGGTCAGGTCAGTCAGGGGTGCCGCTATGGTAGCAAAATCGGGGATAAATCGGCGATAATAGCCCACTATGCCTAGGAAAGCCCTCACTTGCTTCTTGCTCATAGGTCGTGGCCACTGCTGGATCGCCTCCACTTTATTTACTTGGGGTTTGATGACACCTCGCCCAATACGGTACCCCAGGTAACGGGCCTCTTCCAGACCCAGTGCACATTTTTGGGGGTTCGCTGTCAACCCTGCTGCCCTCAGGGAGTCTACCACTGCTTGCACCTTGGCCAGGTGACTCTCCCAATCGGTACTATAAACTATGATGTCATCCAGGTAGGCCGAGGCATATCTCCGGTGAGGTTTTAGCACGAGATCCATTAACCTCTGGAATGCGGCGGGAGCCCCATGTAGCCCAAAGGGGAGTACCACGTACTGAAAAAGCCCATCAGGAGTAACAAAAGCGGTCTTCTCTTTGGCCCTGTCAGTAAGGGGTACCTGCCAATACCCTTTCATCAGGTCAAGGGTGGAGAAGAACCTAGCCTGTCCAAGTCGTTCTATCAACTCGTCAACCCTGGGCATGGGATAAGAATCAAATTTGGACACCTCGTTCAACTTCCTAAAATCATTGCAGAACCGTAGGGAACCATCAGGTTTGGGAATCAACACAATAGGACTCGACCAGTCACTTATAGACTCCTCGATAACCCCCAGGTCTAACATCTGCCTGACTTCTTCGGATATGGCAAGCCGGTGCGCTTCGGGGACCCGGTAGGGTTTTTGGTGTACCCGGATGTGGGGTTCGGTTATGATGTCATGCTTGATGACTGAAGTACGTCCCGGTAACTTAGAGAACACATCCACATTTCGGAGCACAAACTCCTTCGCTTCCTGAATCTGGGCCCTGGAGAGGGACCCGAGATCCGTACTTCAGGCACCTTGGCATCGGGTACACCTACCTCCGGTGTCCCCTTCTTGGGGACAGACGCTTTTTCTACTCCCACGGCCATCAGGGACTCTCTTTCCCTCCATGGCTTTAGGAGGTTCACGTGGTATATCTGTTCGGGTTTCCTTCTCCCCGGCTGAGATACCTTGTAGGTTACCTCCCCCACTTTCTCCATGACCTCATATGGTCCTTGCCATTTTGCCAAGAACTTGCTCTCAACGGTGGGCACCAGAACTAGCACTCTGTCGCCTGGGTTAAAGGTCCTGAGTCGGGCTGACCTATTGTAGACCCTAGACTGGGCCTCTTGTGCCCTTGTCATGTGCTCCTTTACAAGGGGCATTACCGCCGCTATGCGGTCCTGCATAAGGGAAACGTGTTCTATCACACTACGGTGGGGGGTCCTCTCCTGTTCCCAGGTCTCCTTGGCTACATCCAAAAGCCCACGTGGGGAACGGCCATATAACAGCTCAAAGGGTGAGAAACCCGTGGAGGACTGGGGAACTTCACGTATGGCAAACATCAAATAGGGCAACAAACAATCCCAGTCCTTCCCATCTTTGCTGACCACCCTCTTTAGCATCCCCTTCAAGGTCTTAAAACTTAAACCTCTCGACCAGGCCATCTGTCTGAGGATGATACACAGAGGTGCGGAGCTGTTTAACCTGCAGTAACTTACACATCTCCTTCATTACCCTAGACATGAATGGGGTACCCTGGTCAGTCAAGATTTCCTTGGGGAGGCCTGTGCGTGAGAATACCTGGAACAGCTCCCTAGCAATGTTTTTGGAGGAGGTATTCCTTAATGGAATCGCCTCGGGATACCGCGTAGCGTAGTCCAGGATAACTAGGATGTATTGGTGCCCCCTTGAGGATTTGACTATGGGGCCAACCAGATCCATTGCAATCCATTCAAATGGCACCTCTATGATTGGTAGCGGGACCAAAGGACTCCTGAAGTGGGAGACCGGGGCAGTAAGTTGACACTCAGGGCAGGAGCTACAATACCGGTTTACCTCCTCCCACACCCCGGGCCAGAAAAATCGCTGCAGGATCCTCTCTCGGGTCTTCTCAGCACCTAAGTGCCCTCCCAGCACATGTTTGTGTGCCAACTCTAGCACCAGCTTACAGTGAGATTGGGGTACTACAAGTTGCTCAACCTCCTCACCCCGTATCTGGTCGACCCTGTACAACAGTTCCCCAACAATCACCATTCGGGGGTATATTTTGTCAGCCCATGGTATTTGAAGTACCCCATTTATCACCTTAACATTCTCCCGTGCTTTAAACAAGGTAGGGTCCTGTAGCTGTGCAGCCCCAAAATTTCAAGGTCCAGCATGTCGGCCACCTCCTCGTGGCCCTCGACCTCACCAGCTAGGACCTCTAGGGGAGAGAATTCATCACATGGAGTCACCCCTACTGCTGGTGTGGGTACATCGGCCTCAAAGGGTTCAGGGGCCAAGGCCGGACATACCTGATGTCCATTATCTGCAACAGCACCTGAGGTGGGTCTTCGTCTCCAGAGGTCCCAAAACACCGGTAAGTCTCTGCCGATAATAGCCTCATGAAACAGGGTCCCCACCACCCCCACTTCATGGGCAATAGTACCACAAGGGGTATGTAGGTTGATGACAGCAGTGGGATATTCGCGAGTGTCCCCATGTATACACAACACTCCCACTCTCCGCCCACTGTATAGTCCAAGATCAACCAAAGTTCCCCGCACCAGGGTGACCAGACTCCCTGAGTGTAGCAAGGCTTCCACTGTGTGACCACCGATTGTGACCATGCACACTTGGGGTTCTGCATCCATGACTGACTCGGCCGCCAGAACCGGCCGGGCAAACAGTGACACTCGCCGGGTCTGGTTGCAGTCCATTGGCTCCACTGACAGTTGGCAGCAATATGGCCCATTTCATGGCACCGCCAGCACTGGATACGGCCATGACCTCTGTCACGAGCCTCACTGGGTTTCTGGGTATCCACGCCCCCCAATGAACCCCCTCCCAACCTGACATGTCTCCCCTTTTCCGCAGTAGCAGTCTTACCAGCTGGTTTGGTGACCCTGTCACTGGCACTGCTTCGAGTGGGAGAGGTAAGTAGAAGGTCCTCCGTAGCCCGATACCTCTACTAGGGACACGAGCTCCTCAGCTTTTGTGGGTCCGGCCTGTCCAACCCACCGCTGGAGCCGAGAGGTGAACTTGTCGAGAACCACTCTCTCTACCATCTGTGCTGGGGTGCAGTCCTCTGGTTGTAACCACTTCCGGACAAGATGGATCAGGTCATGCATTTGGGAGCATGGGGGTAGTTTTTCTGAGTAATCCCACTGGTGGACCCGGCTGGAGCGAACTTGAACGGTGACCCCAAGACGAGCCAGAATCTCTGCCTTTAGCTGGGGGTACTCACAGGCCTCCGTTTCACTCAGGTCGTAGTAAGCCTTCTGCGACTCGCCTGTCAGGAACGGTGCCAGGACATCTGCCCACTGCTCAGCTGGTAACTGCTCAGCTACTCGCTCGAACACAGTGAGATACGCCTCCACGTCGTCGGTCGTCGTCATCTTTTGTAAAGCCTTCTGTACTGCAGCCCGTGCGGAATGCTGGACAACCGGGTACCCTTGCAAACCAGTATGGGACCCCTCACTAGTCGTTGCTTGCGGTGCTACCATAACGCCAGAAAACTTTTCCATCATCAGCTGGAACATGGCTTGCTGCTGGCGGGACCTCTCCTCCTGCTGCTGGCTGGACCTCTCCTCCTGTTGCTGGAGCATGGCCTGCTGCTGCTGCCGATTAGCTCTGGCCTCCTCTTGCAGGTATTTAATAAAGTCCTCCATCTTGGCTGTATCCTGCAATTTGCCTGCTGCTTTCACCCAGGCCATGCAATTTTGCAGGATGTAGCGAGCCTTTCAGGTGTGTGTCTTTTGAACTGCCCGCAATCCGAAGCACCATATGTGGGGGGTTTGGCCCAGTAGAGACCGTGGTAGCGGGGTGCTGTGATGCAGTTCACGACAGTGACACCAAAGTACAGTCCAAAACAGGTCTAGCCTGTGTTTATTTCAGCAGGAACAAAATAAAACAGCTTTTACATTCAGGCATCAAAAACAAAATAATATCCTACCCGTCAGGGTGCTAACTAAACAATGGTTTACTGACTCACCACTAACAAAACACTTTTCGTTGCTCCAGGCACAGAGGTCAAGGCTGCGTGCTCTCCAGCCTCCTTCCAGAGAGACAACACTTCCAGCTCTGCTGAGCGGTTTTATTAGGCTGATTGGGCTGTTCCCACCACCTGTGTCCAAGGTGCTGGACACAAACCTCAGCACTAAGGCCTTGCATAATAGCAAAACCTAGGGGAAACATACCGCCCATCCACAGTTAACCCCTTCAGTGTCTCACACCGCACATACTGTAACGCCCTCCTTCAACCAGAACAAATGCCCCAAAATCTCTATTGAGCTCACATAACAGTTATAAGTAAACCAAATAAAGCCCCCCTTCTTCTTCCAAAGCAGCTATAGACCCATTTCCCTGCTAAATTTAGTCCAAAATGTTTACCTCTATATTTGCCCAACGCATGAACTTGTTGCTCCCGGCATTAATCCATCGGGATCAAGTTAGTTTCATCCTGTCCCGCCAACCACCAGATAATATCCATAAGAATTTAAACATTATAAATTCAGCAACCCCCCCTCCACAGGCACCCCTTTTTTATGCTGACGTAAAGCATTTGATGCAGTTTTATGGCCATACCTGTTTAAAGTCCTGAACCACTATGGATTCCCACCTGCTTCTGTAGCCACCCTTAAACTACTATATGAATAGCCAGTAGCCTGGTGACTATGCCCTCCGGTTCCGTACTTTAGCCTCAGAGATGGCCTGGAACGATGCAGCCCTGACTGACTGGACAAGTTAAAGATGCGCTGTCTGATATCCGTTTTATGGAGCGTTCTGAGGAGCAACGTCTCATGCAAGCGCAAGTCCGGGTTCAACATTTGGCTCCTGCCTTCCAAAGAGCTGCAGAGTAACCGATGCAGGTGGACAGAGCTCGGCTGTCTTCCAAGGAATGATGCAGGCGACTTCAGGAGAACCTCTGTCTCTAGTGTGCCAGCCCGGAACACTTCCTTCAGTCCGGTCCATTCCGTCCTCAGGTGTTCCAGGAGTTTGTCAACAACATATTCCGAGACTTACTTTATACCTGTATTGTGGTCTACATAGACGATATCCTGGTGTTCTCTGCAGACATGGAGTCCCATCGGGCCCATGTACGGCAAGCGCCAAAGGGCCAATCACCTATATGCCAAGCTTGAGAAGTGCCAATTCCAGCAGAAGAGTCTCCCATTCTTTGGATATATTGGGGATCATTTACTAAGGGCCCGATTCACGGTTTCCCGACGTGTTACCCAAATATTTCCGATTTGCTCCGATTTCCCCTGAATTGCCCCGGGATTTTGGTGCACGCGATCGAATTGTGGCACATCGGCGCTGGCATGCATGCGATGGAAATCGGGGGGCGTGGCCGAACAAAAACCAGACGGATTCGGAAAAACCGCCGCATTTAAAAAAAAAAAAAGTGTTGCAGAGCTTGCACCTACCTTCACTAGGAATAGGCCGGTGAACTTGAGTGCGTTTCGATTCTATCCAGCGCAGCAGCGCCACCTGGTGGACGTCGGAGGAACTACCTTAATAAATCCCAGCCGGTCCCGAATCAACCGCAGAGAACGTGCCGCTAGATTGCGAATGGACCGGGTAAGTAAATCTGCCCTATTATCTCAGACAAGGCACTACAGATGGATCCTGCAGTACTTCAGTGGCCGCATCCAGTGGGGCTTCGAGCTATTCAGAGATTCCTGGGCTTTGACAATTACTACCAGCAGTTTATCCCACATTTCTCCTCTCTGGTATCTCCCATTGTGGTGCTGACCAAGAAGAACGCCAATCCTAAGCTATGACCTCCGGCGGCTGAAGAAGCCTTTACTGAGCTTAAGTCTGCCTTTACCTCTGCTCCTGTTCTCAACCTGATACTGAGAAACCGTTCCTGCTAGAGGTTGACGCCTCATCCGTTGGTGCTGGAGCTGTTCTCACCCAAAAGGGGCCCAAAGGCCGAACTCTCACCTGTGGGTTCTTCTCCAAGACCTTTTCATCCGGTTGGTATCTATACTGATCACTAAAACCTCCTGTACCTCCAGATTGCCCAGCGTGTAAATCCAATGCAACCATTGGTCTCTCTTCTTCTCCCGATTCAACTTTCTGATACATTTCCGTCCTGCAGAGAAGAATATTAAGGCTCATGCTCTCTCTTGTGCCTCGGATGTTGTTGGGAAAGATCCTGCTTCTAAACATATTGTTCCTCCTGAACGGCTGGTTCTTGCTGCTCCTGTGGATCTTCGGCAACTTTCTCCTGGCAAGACGTACAGTCACCGGCCACTTTATTAGGTACACCTGTCCAACTGCTCGTTAACACTTAATTCCTAATCAGTGCTCAGTGCATTTAGACATGTAGACATGGTCAAGACAATCTCCTGCAGTTCACACCGAGCATCAGTATGGGGAAGAAAGGTGATTTGTGGCCTTTGAACGTGGCATGGTTGTTGGTGCCAAATGGGCTGGTCTGAGTATTTCAGAAACTGCTGATCTACTGTGATTTTCACGCACAACCATCTCTAGGGTTTACAGAGAATGGTCCGAAAAAGAAAAAACATCCAGTGAGCGGCAGTTCTGTGGGCAGAAATGCCTTGTTGATGCCAGAGGTCAGAGGAGAATAGGCAGACTGGTTCGAGCTTTGAGGCAGATGGGCTACAGCAGCAGAAGACCACACCGGGTACCACTCCTTTCAGCTAAGAACAGGAAACTGAGGCTACAATTTGCACAAGCTCATGGAAATTGGACAGTAGAAGATTGGAAAAACGTTGCCTGGTCTGATGAGTCTCGATTTCTGCTGCGACATTCGGATGGTAGGGTCAGAATTTGGCATCAACAACATGAAAGCATGGATCCATCCTGCCTTGTATCAACGGTTCAGGCTGGTGGTGGTGGTGTCATGGTGTGGGGAATATTTTCTTGGCACTCTTTGGACCCCTTGGTACCAATTGAGCATCGTTGCAACGCCACAGCCTACCTGAGTATTGTTGCTGACCATGTCCATCCCTTTATGAGTGCAATGTACCCTGTAACATCTGATGGCTACTTTCAGCAGGATAATGCGCCATGTCATAAAGCTGGAATCATCTCAGACTGGTTTCTTGAACATGACAATGAGGTCACTGGACACAAATGGCCTCCACAGTCACCAGATCTCAATCCAATAGAGCATCTTTGGGATGTGGTGGAACGGGAGATTCGCATCATGGATGTGCAGCCGACAAATCTGCGGCAACTGTGTGATGCCATCATGTCACTATGGAGCAAAATCTCTGAGGAGCTTCCAGCACCTTGTTGTATCTATGCCACGAAGAATTGAGGCAGTTCTGAAGGCAAAAGGGGGTCCAACCCGTTACTAGCATGGTGTACCTAATAAAGTGGCCGGTGAGTGTATGTCCGACTTGCCCTGTGGAAAAGGATACTAAGTTGGGGACATTGTTCTCGTGTGGCTGGGCACCCTGGAACCCTGCAACGCTCTGTCATCCTCATTTTCCGATTCTACTGGTGGCCAGATCTGGTCAAGGATGTACAGGATTTTGTGGGCTCCTGCACTTCCTGTGCCCAAAACAAGCCATCTCGTCTTAAACCTGCTGGTCTTCTGGCGTTACCAATACCCAGCTGCCCGTGGACTCATGTGGCAATGGACTTTATCACCGATCTTCCATCTTCCTCGGGTAATACCATCATCTGGATGGTAACCGACCGATTCTCCAAGATGTCCCACTTTGTCCTCTGCCAGGCCTGCCGTCGGCTCCATGCTTTGCCAGCCTGTTCTTCCTGCACATCTTCAGGCTTCATGGACTTCCCTTGCAAATTTCTTGGACGTGGGGTCGAGTTTGTTTCCCGTTTCTGGCGATCTCAGTGCAGTGCGTACCATCCTCAGTCCAATGGAAAGGTTGAGAGGGTTAATCAGACCCTAGGCTGCTATCTCTGCCATTTTTTCTCAGCCCTACAGGAAAACTGGTCCACCCTGCTACCATGGGCGGAATTCTCCTACAACTTGCTGGACTCTGAATCTCCCAGCTCTGCTTCATTTTTTAATGTGTATTGACAACATCCTTGTCCACCTCTCCCTCTTGCTGAGAGCTCTGATGTCCCTGCTGTGGACGAATTGGTCTGAGATGTCAGATCCATCTGGGAGAAAACAAGTCAGTCTTTACTCCGGGCATCCTCCTGCACCAAAATCCACGTGGACAAGAAGTGCAGGTCTCCTTCAGTCTTCTCCCCAGGTGACAAAGTATGTCTGTCTTCTAGGTACGTCCGTTTGAAGATTCCCAGCTATAAACTTGGTCCTTGATTCCTGGGTCCATTTAAAGCACTGAAGAGCATCAATCCTGTGGCGTATAAGCTTCACCTCCCCCCCACCATGTTCATCCCTAACTCCTTCCATGTCTCCCTCCTGAAGCCGGTCATCCTGAGCCGCTTCTCCCGACAGGTACCTCCTTCCGCTCCTGAGGCTACGGATGTCTAGGAGGTAAAGGAGGTCCTGGATATGAAGTTGGTCAGCGGAAAGCAGTTCTTTCTTGTCGACTGGAAGGGGTTGGGTCCGGAGGAGAGGTCCTGGGAGCCTGAAGATTTCTCCAGCCTAAGAAGTTGGGGGAGGCCAAAGGTGGTGGTGGTGGTGGGGGGGGTACTGTCTTGTGCTGCTTACCTCTCCTCCCTCCTGATCCCGAGCCATGTTTGCACGTTTCCGTGTCCTAGGGCGTGTGCCGGCTTCAGAGAATTGAAAGGGCCAGTGCACCATTAATTGCCGCTGGCCATTTCCCAGAAATCTATATAAATCTGCCTCTCCCCGCACACCCCGCCAGATTTTCGTGCCGTAGAGAAAGCTTTGTCTCCTGGCCTTGTGCTGATATTGTGATTTCCCGTTGTGACGCCGGTTCCATTCCCGACTACGCTCCTCCGCTGCCTGTCCTGACCTATTGCTACGTCTCTGACTCTGATCCTGTGCTGCCTGTCCTGACCTCCTGCTACGTCTCTGACTCTGATCCCGTGCTGCCTGTCCTGACCTCCTGCTACGTCTATGACTCTGATCCCGTGCTGCCTGTCCTGACCTCCTGCTACGTCTCTGACTCTGATCCCGTGCTGCCTGTCCTGACCTCCTGCTACGTCTCTGACTCTGATCCCGTGCTGCCTGTCCTGACCTCCTGCTACGTCTCTGACTCTGATCCCGTGCTGCCTGTCCTGACCTCCTGCTACGTCTCTGACTCTGATCCCGTGCTGCCTGTCCTGACCTCCTGCTACGTCTCTGACTCTGATCCCGTGCTGCCTGTCCTGACCTCCTGCCTGACCCTGACTACGACTATGCTTAATGTCTTTGTACCTCGCCTTGGCTGCCACTGCTGACGTGGTTGTACCACGCCACAGCAAGTCCAACCGGTTTGCAGCGGGCTCTGGATAAAACCGGGTGTCGGCTTACGTCGTCGTCTGCTGTGGTCCAGTAACCCAGAAGCCGGACAGTATTTGAGTATTAAAATCCAACCTTTAGTCACAGATTCATAACAAAAACACCCAAAGTGTAAGGTGTCTCCAGCAGATCAGAGGTGAGGGCCACAGGATTCTAGGCACAGATCCGAAAACGGATAAGCGAGTGTGTAAGTGGAGACTGACCAGTGCCTGCCCCGAGCCCCACGACTGACTGCGTCCATCTCCGTGCTCGTCTGGAGCGGCTAAACGTGGGCCCAGCCTCACACTGACCCACAATATCAGAACCTCCATGGCCCAACGAATAACCCCCAGACCAAGGCTGTGACACGGGAGAATCGCGCCTCGTGGTGGTGGTGGCTGTCACCCCGGCACTGGGGGTGAGTGACCCTTTATACTACCATGGATTACCAGTACCAGGACCAGTACCAGTACCAGGACCAAGGTTTCTCTATGTCCACGTCCTGTGACTGCCGCCCGGCGCTCCTTGCATTGTACACACGTTCTTAGTAATAAAGTTATTTCTCTGTATTTGTCACTTTGTTATTTCCTTTGGGGGAGTTGTAGTAATAACAACTCTCATCAGGTCATGAGATGATGAGGTTAGCGGTGCCGGGGCACTCTCCATCAGCTCAGTTGTTTATGATGCAGGGACTCCAGGGAAGACGTACCACAGGCCTTCATCAGCCACGTAACCCCCGGCCCCCAGCGCCACATCCTCCCGTGGTGCCACGTGGTGCCCTCAGGGGTCAAAGTCCTCGCCCCTCACCTGCCCCTCCCTCCAACCTCATCATCATTCACCTGAGATAAAGGGGGTCAGTCACATGTGATGGGGGTCAGTATGAGATTAGGGGGGTCAGTCACATGTGGTGGGGGTCAGTATGAGATTAGGGGGGTCAGTCACATGTGATGGGGGTCAGTATGAGATTAGGGGGGTCAGTCACATGTGATGGGGGTCAGTATGAGATTAGGGGGGTCAGTCACATGTGATGGGGGTCAGTATGAGATCAGGGGGGTCAGTCACATGTGATGGGGGTCAGTATGAGATCAGGGGGGTCAGTCACATGTGATGGGGGTCAGTATGAGATTAGGGGGGTCAGTCACATGTGATGGGGGTCAGTATGAGATCAGGGGGGTCAGTCACATGTGATGGGGGTCAGTATGAGATCAGGGGGGACAGTCACATGTGATGGGGGTCAGTATGAGATTAGGGGGGTCAGTCACATGTGATGGGGGTCAGTATGAGATTAGGGGGGTCAGTCACATGTGATGGGGGTCAGTATGAGATTAGGGGGGTCAGTCACATGTGATGGGGGTCAGTATGAGATTAGGGGGGTCAGTCACATGTGATGGGGGTCAGTATGAGATTAGGGGGTCAGTCACATGTGATGGGGGTCAGTATGAGATAAGGGGGGTCAGTCACATGTGATGGGGGTCAGTATGAGATTAGGGGGGTCAGTCACATGTGATGGGGGTCAGTATGAGATCAGGGGGGTCAGTCACATGTGATGGGGGTCAGTATGAGATCAGGGGGGTCAGTCACATGTGATGGGGGTCAGTATGAGATTAGGGGGGTCAGTCACATGTGATGGGGGTCAGTATGAGATCAGGGGGGTCAGTCACATGTGATGGGGGTCAGTATGAGATTAGGGGAGAGGTCAGTCACATGTGATGGGGGTCAGTATGAGATTAGGGGGGTCAGTCACATGTGATGGGGGTCAGTATGAGATTAGGGGGGACAGTCACATGTGATGGGGGTCAGTATGAGATTAGGGGGGACAGTCACATGTGATGGGGGTCAGTATGAGATTAGGGGGGTCAGTCACATGTGGTGGGGGTCAGTATGAGATTAGGGGGGTCAGTCACATGTGATGGGGGTCAGTATGAGACTAGGGGGGACAGTCACATGTGATGGGGGTCAGTATGAGATTAGGGGGGTCAGTCACATGTGATGGGGGTCAGCATGAGATTAGGGGGGACAGTCACATGTGATGGGGGTCAGTATGAGATTAGGGGGGTCAGTCACATGTGATGGGGGTCAGTATAAGATCAGGGGGGTCAGTCACATGTGATGGGGGTCAGTATGAGATTAGGGGGGACAGTCACATGTGATGGGGGTCAGTATGAGATTAGGGGGGTCAGTCACATGTGATAGGGGTCAGTATGAGATTAGG
This sequence comes from Engystomops pustulosus, assembly GCF_040894005.1. Taxonomy (NCBI): domain Eukaryota; kingdom Metazoa; phylum Chordata; class Amphibia; order Anura; family Leptodactylidae; genus Engystomops; species Engystomops pustulosus. The sequence continues at coordinate 230,343 of NW_027284981.1, forward strand.
GGGGTCAGTCACATGTGTTGGGGGTCAGTATGAGATCAGGGGGGGTCAGTCACATGTGTTGGGGGTCAGTATGAGATTAGGGGAGAGGTCAGTCACATGTGATGGGGGTCAGTATGAGATTAGGGGGGTCACTCACATGTGATGGGGGTCAGTATGAGATTAGGGGGGTCAGTCACATGTGATGGGGATCAGTATGAGATCAGGGGGGTCAGTCACATGTGTTGGGGGTCAGTATGAGATTAGGGGAGAGGTCAGTCACATGTGATGGGGGTCAGTATGAGATTAGGGGGTCAGTCAAATGTGTTGGGGGTCAGTAAGATATTGGGAGGGTCAGTCACATGTGTTGGGGGTCAGTATGAGATTAGGGGGGGGGTCAGTCAGATCCGGGCTCCACTCCGCTTTCCTGTGGAGACTGGGGCCATTATTCCATATTCCGTTTTCCGCCATTTTCGCTGAGATTTGGTCTTCAGTAAAATGGCGGCCGCGACGTTTTCGGTCTGAATTTTTGCAGTGACGTCATCGCGTTTTCCTTTGGGGACGCAGAACGTTCCGCACGGAGGGCGGGGTTTGAAGAGAAAGGGAAAAGACCGGAGACCGGGGATTGGTTCCGGGGAGGCGGAGAGAGGTCCCCGGAGCTGCCACAGAGATCGGTCGACGAGATTGTGTTGCGCAAGTACGGGGGAGCCCGACCCCGACCGCAGAGTCACCGCCTGGAGCCTCCGCCCCAGCATCGGGGCTCCCCTCACTCATCACTGGGGTCCCCCTTCCACTCACACTCACCCCTGGGGTCACCCCTCCACTCACACTCACCCCTGGGGTCACCCATCCACTCACACTCACCCCTGGGGTCACCCCTCCACCCCAATTACTCCACCCCTGGAGTCACCCCTCCACTCACACTCACCCCTGGGGTCACCCATCCACTCACACTCACCCCTGGGGTCAGCCCTCCACTCACACTCACCCCTGGGGTCAGCCCTCCACTCACACTCACCCCTGGGGTCAGCCCTCCACTCACACTCACCCCTGGGGTCAGCCCTCCACTCACACTCACCCCTGGGGTCAGCCCTCCACTCACACTCACCCCTGGGGTCAGCCCTCCACTCACACTCACCCCTGGGGTCAGCCCTCCACTCACACTCACCCCTGGGGTCAGCCCTCCACTCACACTCACCCCTGGGGTCACCCCTCCACTCACACTCACCCCTGGGGTCACCCCTCCACTCACACTCACCCCTGGGGTCACCCCTCCACTCACACTCACCCCTGGGGTCACCCCTCCACTCACACTCACCCCTGGGGTCAGCCCTCCACTCACACTCACCCCTGGGGTCAGCCCTCCACCCCAATTACTCCACCCCTGGAGTCACCCCTCCACTCACACTCACCCCTGGGGTCAGCCCTCCACTCACACTCACCCCTCCACTCACACTCACCCCTCCACTCACACTCACCCCTCCACTCACACTCACCCCTCCACTCACACTCACCCCTCCACTCACACTCACCCCTCCACTCACACTCACCCCTCCACTCACACTCACCCCTCCACTCACACTCACCCCTCCACTCACACTCACCCCTCCACTCACACTCACCCCTCCACTCACACTCACCCCTGGGGTCACCCCTCCACTCACACTCACCCCTGGGGTCACCCCTCCACCCCCACCGCTTGCCCCCTGGGGTGACATCTTGGGAGGTGCTCGCTCTCTCGGGCTGACCTCCTCGGTGTCTTGTCCCTCTCCGTCCATCCTGTGACCCGATCGCTGTAGCAGAACCATTGCCCAGACACCATCAGACCCAGATCAGTCCTGGGAGCGGTTCTGCTGGCACCGGATCAGAGCAGGTCGTGTGGTGGAGATGCTGCACCCGGGAGAATAGACATGGAGCCCCTGCCCCATATCCCCAGGGGCCGCCCGGGGCCCCGGCTCCCATGCAGACGCTCAAAGGCTCAAAGAGACAGACAGAGGGGCCCGTCCCCTGCCAACTCCTTGTCTTCAAGTCCGGAGCCCACAATCTGGCCACGCCCACAGCGCAAGAAGAAGAGACGGAAGCGAGGAGACGAGAGCAGCATCGTGCGGGAAGAGGATCTCATAGACGGCTTCTGTATCAGCAGCTATGGCAGCCTGGAGGCCATGCAGGTGAGGGGGGGGGGGTGGCGCTGGGGGCCGTGCAGGTGAGGGGGGGGCGCTGGGGGCCGTGCAGGTGAGGGGGGGGCGCTGGGGGCCGTGCAGGTGAGGGGGGGGTGGCGCTGGGGGCCGTGCAGGTGAGGGGGGGGTGGCGCTGGGGGCCGTGCAGGTGAGGGGGGGGCGCCGGGGGCTTGGGACCGTGCAGGTGAGGGGGGGGCGCCGGGGGCTTGGGGCCGTGCAGGTGAGGGGGGGGCCCGTGCAGGTGAGGGGGGGGCGCCGGGGGCTTGGGGCCGTGCAGGTGAGGGGGGGGGGCGCCGGGGGCTTGGGACCGTGCAGGTGAGGGGGGGGCGCCGGGGGCTGGGGGCCGTGCAGGTGAGGGGGGGGGCCGTGCAGGTGAGGGGGGGGGGCGCCGGGGGCTTGGGACCGTGCAGGTGAGGGGGGGCGCCGGGCGCCGGGGGCCGTGCAGGTGAGGGGGGGCGGCGGGGGCTGTGCAGGTGAGGGGGGGGGCTGGGTTTGGGGGGGAGCCGGGGGCTGGCGGCTGGGTTTGGGGGGCGGCGGGGGCTGGCGGCTGGGAAAGGCCGCGGCCTCACACACCTGTCGCTCTGCAGAGAGACGTCTCCATGGATTCGGCTTCGCTCGGGGAACCTCTCAGGAAAAGACCCTCAGGAAAGAGGAAAAGAAGTGATGGCGGCAGCTCGGAGGACCCCGGGGCCAGTGAGAACCAACCTGATGAATGGACACACAAGAGCCAGGTAGGTGGCAGGGTGGGGGGCAGTTGTGGGCCCTGTACATGTTGGGTGATGTGTAAGGGGGTCACATACTTCCTGTATTTCAGAAGCGCCGGTGCCTGGGGGTGGGTTCTGTAAAGTTATGCGCGCAGGCGGTGGTCCCTGACGCTAATCAGGTAGGTGGAGGTCTGTGCCATGTCCGGGGGTCGCCCTCTGTCAGTTGTCCTAACGCGGTGTTTTCTCTTAGGGTGGTCCGCGCTGCGGCCTGGATGCAGGATACATTGTGAGTACCGCACTCCCGGGGTTAGCGGGGTCTGTCGCCCCCATTACTAGCAAACTCTGCTGATATTTTTTTTTTTTTTCAGTGTGATGCTGAGAGCAGCTCCGAGGAGCAGGTAGGTGGCCTTTGGGTATTCCACCTCGAGGTGGGGGGCTGGCTTAGTGGCCTTTGGGTAGCCCCCCTCGGGGGGTTGGGGGGTGCGCAGTGGCCTCTGGGTAGCCCCGCTCGGGGGGGGGGGGGGGGCGGAATGGCCTCTGGGTAGCCCTCCTTGGGGGGAGGGGGCGGGCGGAGTGACCTCTGGGTAGCCCCCCTTGGGGTTCTTCCCCTTGAGTACAGCGCTGTGTTGTTTCTTTTGCAGGTCCTTGCTGATGACCTGGCCGTGTCTTTCACCATCTCTACAAGTACAGGTAGGCGGAGGGTTCTAGGGTCTCCGTGCCCTGTTATTGGTGGGTTCAAAATAATCTCCTTAAACAGACACATGATACAAAAGAAGAAGTTTTCCTTATATCTGGGGAGTTCTGAAGGTCCTGCAGTTTCTCACAATTGTGCATCTGAGCCTCTCCTCCCCTTTCTGGGGGTCTGGTATTCTGGGGGGGGGGGGGGGCTGCGGGGTCCGGTATCTGGCGGGGGGGGGGGGGTGGTGCGGGGTTGGGTATTCCTTGTGGTTGTAGGGTTGTGCACCCTCTGTGCCCTGTACTATGCTGGTGTTTTGTCTCCCTGCAGCCTCTCCTCCCCTTTCTGGGGGTCTGGTATTCTGGGGGGGGGGGGGCTGCGGGGTCCGGTATCTGGCGGGGGGGGGGGGGGGGGGGGGTGGTGCGGGGTTGGGTATTCCCTGTGGTTGTAGGGTTGTGCACCCTCTGTGCCCTGTACTATGCTGGTGTTTTGTCTCCCTGCAGCCTCTCCTCCCCTTTCTGGGGGTCTGGTATTCTGGGGGGGAGGCTGCGGGGTCCGATATCTGGCGGGAGCTGCAGGGGTTGGGTATTCCCTGTGGTTGTAGGGTTGTGCACCCTCTGTGCCCTGTACTATGCTGGTGTTTTGTCTCCCTGCAGCCTCTCCTCCCCTTTCTGGGGGTCTGGTATTCTGGGGGGGAGGCTGCGGGGTCCGATATCTGGCGGGAGCTGCAGGGGTTGGGTATTCCCTGTGGTTGTAGGGTTGTGCACCCTCTGTGCCCTGTACTATGCTGGTGTTTTGTCTCCCTGCAGCCTCTCCTCCCCTTTCTGGGGGTCTGGTATTCTGGGGGGGAGGCTGCGGGGTCCGATATCTGGCGGGGGGGGGGTGCGGGGTTGGGTATTCCCTGTGGTTGTAGGGTTGTGCACCCTCTGTGCCCTGTACTATGCTGGTGTTTTGTCTCCCTGCAGCCTCACCTCCCCTTTCTGGGGGTCGGCTAAAGTTGACAGTTCTGTCCCAAATTTCGGGTTTGGGGAGAAGTTGTGAGAAGAGTCAGGAGCCGGAGATTGAATACATTCTACCCCCGCAATCCTCTAGGGCAGTTGCCCCCTCACGGGATCCCCCCAGTGCATCCCCCAAAGTGGAGCTTGTGCAGCGGACCCCACCCCCTCCTCCCCGTGTGGAGCTGGGGCCCAGTAGGTAAGGGGCCCGTGGATTCTGGCTCAGGCTGTGACTCGTTTGGGCTGCTTCTTATCTCATCTTTTCTTAGTTCCAGGACGAGTGGCATGCCCAAACCTTTACCTGCCCCGGCAGCGGCTCCGAGGACCACCCCCCCATCTATTCCTCTCCACACGGCCCCAGCCCCCCTCCCCTCTGTCCTGCGTCCTCCTTCCCATCATCACATGAACCTGTTCTCCCCCTCTCAGGCCCTGCCTCCCCCCCCACCTCTCCTGCAGGTCCCTGGTCATCCCCCGGCAGCCGTGATATCCGGTGAGTACGTAGTGGGGAGGGGTGTAATGGGGGGGTTAGTGGGGAGGGGGGTAATGGGGGGGTTAGTGGGGAGGGGGGTAATGGGGGGGTTAGTGGGGAGGGGCGTAATGGGGGGGTTAGTGGGGAGGGGGTAATGGGGGGTTAGTGGGGGGGGGGTAATGGGGGGTTAGTGGGGGGGGTAATGAGGGGTGAGGGGGGTTTATGCTGTGACTGTAACGTTGTGGCTTCTCGCTTTGTTCTAGAACACAATGTTATTGGACCAGACATTGGATCTCGGTACCTGGCGGCACCGGGGAGCGCGGCAGAGATTGGTGCTGCAGTCAGACCCATGTACCAGTTCCACCAACACAACCATCAGCACACGCACCAGCACACGCACCAGCACTTCACTCCCTACCCCCACAACGTGAGTCCAGCTCCTGCCCTGCGGCTCTCCCCCCCCCCCCCCCCCCCCCATCCTGCCCCGCGGCTCTTCCCTTCCCTCCCCATCCTGTCCCGTCCCACTCTCTCCTTACTGATCTCTAATCGGACGCATTTCACTTTCTTTACAGTTCGAAAAGTATCCGGGAAAAATAGAAAGTCTGTACAGACAGAATGCGAGTTCTGTAAGAACCTCTCCTCCTCCTCCTCGCCCCTCGTGGTCCTGTCTCCTCCTCATGTCTGTTGTGTCCTCATACCCCTGTAGATCGTGTGTGTCTCCTCCTCCTCGTGTGTGTGTCTCCTCCTCGTGTGTGTGTCTCCTCCTCGTGTGTGTGTCTCCTCCTCCTCCTCCTCGTGTGTGTGTCTCCTCCTCCTCCTCCTCGTGTGTGTGTCTCCTCCTCCTCCTCGTGTGTGTCTCCTCCTCCTCCTCCTCGTGTGTGTGTCTCCTCCTCCTCCTCGTGTGTGTGTCTCCTCATCCTCCTCCTCGTGTGTGTGTCTCCTCCTCCTCCTCCTCGTGTGTGTGTCTCCTCCTCCTCCTCCTCCTCGTGTGTGTGTCTCCTCCTCCTCCTCCTCGTGTGTGTGTCTCCTCCTCCTCCTCCTCGTGTGTGTGTCTCCTCCTCCTCCTCCTCCTCGTGTGTGTGTCTCCTCCTCCTCCTCCTCCTCGTGTGTGTCTCCTCCTCCTCCTCCTCGTGTGTGTCTCCTCCTCCTCCTCCTCGTGTGTGTGTGTCTCCTCCTCCTCCTCGTGTGTGTGTGTCTCCTCCTCCTCCTCCTCGTGTGTGTCTCCTCCTCCTCCTCCTCGTGTGTGTGTGTCTCCTCCTCCTCCTCGTGTGTGTGTGTCTCCTCCTCCTCCTCCTCGTGTGTGTCTCCTCCTCCTCCTCCTCGTGTGTGTGTGTCTCCTCCTCCTCGTGTGTGTGTGTCTCCTCCTCCTCCTCGTGTGTGTGTGTCTCCTCCTCCTCCTCCTTGTGTGTGTGTGTGTCTCCTCCTCCTCCTCCTCCTCGTGTGTGTGTGTCTCCTCCTCCTCCTCGTGTGTGTGTGTCTCCTCCTCCTCCTCCTCGTGTGTGTGTGTCTCCTCCTCCTCCTCCTCGTGTGTGTGTGTCTCCTCCTCCTCCTCCTCGTGTGTGTGTGTCTCCTCCTCCTCCTCCTCGTGTGTGTGTGTCTCCTCCTCCTCCTCCTCGTGTGTGTGTGTCTCCTCCTCCTCCTCCTCGTGTGTGTGTGTCTCCTCCTCCTCCTCGTGTGTGTGTGTCTCCTCCTCCTCCTCGTGTGTGTGTCTCTCCTCCTCCTCGTGTGTGTGTGTCTCCTCCTCCTCCTCCTCGTGTGTGTGTGTGTCTCCTCCTCCTCCTCGTGTGTGTGTGTGTGTCTCCTCCTCCTCCTCGTGTGTGTGTCTCCTCCTCCTCCTCGTGTGTGTGTCTCCTCCTCCTCCTCGTGTGTGTGTCTCCTCCTCCTCCTCGTGTGTGTGTGTGTGTCTCCTCCTCCTCCTCCTCGTGTGTGTGTCTCCTCCTCCTCCTCCTCGTGTGTGTGTCTCCTCCTCCTCGTGTGTGTGTCTCCTCCTCCTCCTCCTCGTGTGTGTGTCTCCTCCTCCTCCTCGTGTGTGTGTCTCCTCCTCCTCCTCCTCCTCGTGTGTGTGTCTCCTCCTCCTCCTCCTCCTCCTCGTGTGTGTGTCTCCTCCTCCTCCTCCTCGTGTGTGTGTCTCCTCCTCCTCCTCCTCGTGTGTGTGTCTCCTCCTCCTCCTCGTGTGTGTGTCTCCTCCTCCTCCTCCTCGTGTGTGTGTCTCCTCCTCCTCCTCCTCGTGTGTGTGTCTCCTCCTCCTCCTCCTCGTGTGTGTGTCTCCTCCTCCTCCTCCTCGTGTGTGTGTGTCTCCTCCTCCTCCTCCTCGTGTGTGTGTCTCCTCCTCCTCCTCCTCGTGTGTGTGTGTGTGTGTGTGTGTCTCCTCCTCCTCCTCGTGTGTGTGTGTGTGTGTCTCCTCCTCCTCCTCCTCCTCCTCCTCCTCGTGTGTGTGTCTCCTCCTCCTCATCCCTGTGACCGTCCGCTTCTCATGGGGATCCTTTTGTTTTGCAGTTTTTCCCTCCGTTTTCTCCGGTTCTCACTGCTCTACCCCCGGTTCTACCCCCGAGCGTCTCCTTTGGGTCCCTGCAGGGGGCATTTCAGCCCAAGGTGAGTGAGTTTTGCTGGGATGGCAGAGCAGCCGTCCTCCATTCCTCTCTCCTGTTCCTTACTGAAGCTTTCATTCCAGAGCACAAGTTCTGAGCTGGCCTCACGATGCTCTGTGCCTCCACCCCTCCCCCACAAGACTCCTCAGGTAAGTCCTCACTTGTCCGTGGAACCAATCACGATGCAAGGACATTGTGGGGAAAATGCCATAAAATTTACATAAAGTTTAACCTATTGTCAAAATGAAGGAAATCCTGGAGGTAGCATGTTATAGAGAAGGAGGAGCTGAGCAGATTGTACCTAGTGTCCTATCTGCAGGCAGCATGTTATAGAGCAGGAGGAGCTGAGCACATTGTACATAGTGTCCTATCTGCAGGCAGCATGTTATAGAGAAGGAGGAGCTGAGCACATTGTACATAGTGTCCTATCTGCAGGCAGCATGTTATAGAATAGGAGGAGCGGATTGTACAGTGTCCTATCTGTAAAGAGGCTCTGGCCTCCACGTGCCTGTATGACCCCATACAATATCTGAGAATTCTCCTGATATGAAGCTCAGCACTGTGTCTGGCCTCCACGCGCCTGTATGACCCCATACAATACCTGAGAATGCTCCTGATATGAGGCTCAGCACTGTGTCTGGCCTCCACGTGCCTGTATGACCCCATACAATACCTGAGCATGCTCCTGATATGAGGCTCAGCACTGTGTCTGGCCTATACGTGCCTGTATGACCCCATACAATACCTGAGAATGCTCCTGATATGAGGCTCAGCACTGTGTCTGGCCTCCGTGCGCCTGTATGACCCCATACAATACCTGAGAATGCTCCTGATATGAGGCTCAGCACTGTGTCTGGCCTCCACGTGCCTGTATGACCCCATACAATACCTGAGAATGCTCCTGATATGAGGCTCAGCACTGTGTCTGGCCTCCGTGCGCCTGTATGACCCCATACAATACCTGAGAATGCTCCTGATATGAGGCTCAGCACTGTGTCTGGCCTCCACATGCCTGTATGACCCCATACAATACCTGAGAATGCTTCTGATATGAGGCTCAGTACGGTGTCTGGCCTCCACGTGCCTGTATGACCCCATACAATACCTGAGAATGCTCCTGATACGAGGCTTAGTACTGTGTCTGGCCTCCGTGCGCCTGTATGACCCCATACAATACCTGAGAATTCTCCTGATACGAGGCTTAGTACTGTGTCTGGCCTCCACGCGCCTGTATGACCCCATACAATACCTGAGAATGCTCCTGATATGAGGCTCAGTACTGTGTCTGGCCTCCACGCGCCTGTATGACCCCATACAATACCTGAGAATTCTCCTGATACGAGGCTCAGTACTGTGTCTGGCCTCCCCGTGCCTGTTTGACCCCATACAATACCTGAGAATGCTTCTGATATGAGGCTCAGTACTGTGTCTGGCCTCCACGCGCCTGTATGACCCCATACAATACCTGAGAATGCTCCTGATATGAGGCTCAGTACTGTGTCTGGCCTCCACGCGCCTGTATGACCCCATACAATACCTGAGAATTCTCCTGATACGAGGCTCAGTACTGTGTCTGGCCTCCCCGTGCCTGTTTGACCCCATACAATACCTGAGAATGCTCCTGAGATGAGGCTCAGCACTGTCTGCCCTCCACGCGCCTGTATGACCCCATACAATACCTGAGAATGCTCCTGATATGAGGCTCAGTACTGTGTCTGGCCTCCACGTGCCTGTTTGACCCCATACAATACCTGAGAATGCTCCTGAGATGAGGCTCAGCACTGTGTCTGGCCTCCACGTGCCTGTATGACCCCATACAATACCTGAGAATGCTCCTAATATGAGGCTTAGTGCTGTGTCTGGCCTATACGTGCCTGTATGACCCCATACAATACCTGAGAATGCTCCTGATATGAGGCTCAGTACTGTGTCTGCCCTCCACGCGCCTGTATGACCCCATACAATACCTGAGAATGCTCCTGATATGAGGCTTAGTACTGTGTCTGGCCTCCGTGCGCCTGTATGACCCCATACAATACCTGAGAATTCTCCTGATACGAGGCTTAGTACTGTGTCTGGCCTATACGTGCCTGTATGACCCCATACAATACCTGAGATTTCTCCTGATACGAGGCTTAGTGCTGTGTCTGGCCTATACGTGCCTGTATGACCCCATACAATACCTGAGAATGCTCCTGATATGAGGCTTAGTACTGTGTCAGGCCTACAAGTGCCTGTATGACCCCATACAATACCTGAGAATGCTCCTGATACGAGGCTTAGTACTGTGTCTGGCCTCCACGCGCCTGTATGACCCCATACAATACCTGAGAATGCTCCTGATACGAGGCTTAGTACTGTGTCTGGCCTCCGTGCGCCTGTATGACCCCATACAATACCTGAGAATTCTCCTGATACGAGGCTTAGTACTGTGTCTGGCCTCCACGTGCCTGTATGACCCCATACAATATCTGAGAATGCTCCTGAGATGAGGCTCAGTACTGTGTCTGGCCTCCATGCGCCTGTATGACCCCATACAATACCTGAGAATGCTCCTGATATGAGGCTCAGTACTGTGTCTGGCCTCCACGTGCCTGTTTGACCCCATACAATACCTGAGAATGCTCCTGAGATGAGGCTCAGCACTGTGTCTGGCCTCCACGTGCCTGTATGACCCCATACAATACCTGAGAATGCTCCTAATATGAGGCTTAGTGCTGTGTCTGGCCTATACGTGCCTGTATGACCCCATACAATACCTGAGAATGCTCCTGATATGAGGCTCAGTACTGTGTCTGGCCTCCACGCGCCTGTATGACCCCATACAATACCTGAGAATGCTCCTGATATGAGGCTTAGTACTGTGTCTGGCCTCCACGCGCCTGTATGACCCCATACAATACCTGAGAATGCTCCTGATACGAGGCTTAGTACTGTGTCTGGCCTACAAGTGCCTGTATGACCCCATACAATACCTGAGAATTCTCCTGATATGAGGCTTAGTGCTGTGTCTGGCCTATACGTGCCTGTATGACCCCATACAATACCTGAGAATGCTCCTGATATGAGGCTCAGTACTGTGTCTGGCCTATACGTGCCTGTATGACCCCATACAATACCTGAGAATTCTCCTGATATGAGGCTTAGTGCTGTGTCTGGCCTATACGTGCCTGTATGACCCCATACAATACCTGAGAATGCTCCTGATATGAGGCTTAGTACTGTGTCTGGCCTACAAGTGCCTGTATGACCCCATACAATACCTGAGAATGCTCCTGATACGAGGCTTAGTACTGTGTCTGGCCTCCGTGCGCCTGTATGACCCCATACAATACCTGAGAATGCTCCTGATATGAGGCTTAGTACTGTGTCTGGCCTACAAGTGCCTGTATGACCCCATACAATACCTGAGAATGCTCCTGATACGAGGCTTAGTACTGTGTCTGGCCTCCGTGCGCCTGTATGACCCCATACAATACCTGAGAATTCTCCTGATACGAGGCTCAGCACTGTGTCTGGCCTCCACGTGCCTGTATGACCCCATACAATACCTGAGAATTCTCCTGATATGAGGCTCAGTACTGTGTCTGGCCTCCACGCGCCTGTATGACCCCATACAATACCTGAGAATGCTCCTGATATGAGGCTCAGTACTGTGTCTGGCCTCCACGCGCCTGTATGACCCCATACAATATCTGAGAATGCTCCTGAGATGAGGCTCAGTACTGTGTCTGGCCTCTACGCGCCTGTATGACCCCATACAATACCTGAGAATGCTCCTGATATGAGGCTCAGTACTGTGTCTGGCCTCCACGTGCCTGTAGGACCCCATACAATACCTGAGAATGCTCCTGATATGAGGCTCAGTACTGAGTCTGGCCCCCACGCGCCTGTATGACCCCATACAATACCTGAGAATGCTCCTGATACGAGGCTTAGTACTGTGTCTGGCCTATACGTGCCTGTATGACCCCATATAATAATTGAGTATGCTTCTGATATGAGGCTCAGTACTGTGTCTGGCCTACACGTGCCTGTATGACCCCACACAATACCTGAGAATGCTCCTGATACGAGGCTTAGTACTGTGTCTGGCCTATACGTGCCTGTATGACCCCATATAATAATTGAGTATGCTTCTGATATGAGGCTCAGTACTGTGTCTGGCCTACACGTGCCTGTATGACCCCATACAATACCTGAGAATGCTCCTGATACGAGGCTTAGTACTGTGTCTGGCCTCCGTGCGCCTGTATGACCCCATACAATATCTGAGAATGCTCCTGAGATGAGGCTCGGTATTGTGTCTAGCCTCCACGTGCCTGTATGACCCCATACAATACCTGAGAATGCTCCTGATATGAGGCTTAGTACTGTGTCTGGCCTACATGTGCCTGTATGATCCCATACAATAATTGAGCATGCTCCTGATATGAGGCTCAGTACTGTGTCTGGCCTCCACGCGCCTGTATGACCCCATACAATACCTGAGAATGCTCCTGAGATGAGGCTCAGCACTGTGTCTGGCCTCCACGTGCCTGTATGACCCCATACAATACCTGAGAATTCTCCTGATACGAGGCTCAGCACTGTGTCTGGCCTCCACGTGCCTGTATGACCCCATACAATACCTGAGAATTCTCCTGATACGAGGCTCAGTACTGTGTCTGGCCTCTACGCGCGCCTGTATGACCCCATACAATACCTGAGAATGCTCCTGATATGAGGCTCAGTACTGTGTCTGGCCTCCACGCGCCTGTATGACCCCATACAATACCTGAGAATCCTCCTGATATGAGGCTAAGTACTGTGTCTGGCCTCCACGCGCCTGTATGACCCCATACAATACCTGAGAATGCTCCTGATATGAGGCTCAGTACTGTGTCTGGCCTCCACGTGCCTGTATGACCCCATACAATACCTGAGAATGCTCCTGATATGAGGCTCAGTACTGTGTCTGGCCTCCACGCGCCTGTATGACCCCATATAATACCTGAGAATGCTCCTGAGATGAGGCTCAGCACTGTGTCTGGCCTTCACGCGCCTGTATGACCCCATACAATACCTGAGAATGCTCCTGATATGAGGCTCAGTACTGTGTCTGGCCTTCACGCGCCTGTATGACCCCATACAATACCTGAGAATGCTCCTGAGATGAGGCTCAGTACTGTGTCTGGCCTTCACGCTCCTGTATGACCCCATATAATACCTGAGAATGCTCCTGATACGAGGCTTAGTACTGTGTCTGGCCTCCACGTGCCTGTATGACCCCATATAATACCTGAGAATGCTCCTGATACGAGGCTTAGTACTGTGTCTGGCCTCCACGCGCCTGTATGACCCCATACAATACCTGAGAATGCTCCTGATACGAGGCTTAGTGCTGTGTCTGGCCTACACGTGCCTGTATGACCCCATACAATACCTGAGAATGCTCCTGATACGAGGCTCAGTACTGTGTCTGGCCTCCACGTGCCTGTATGACCCCATACAATACCTGAGAATGCTCCTGATACGAGGCTTAGTACTGCGTCTGGCCTCCGTGCGCCTGTATGACCCCATACAATACCTGAGAATGCTCCTGATATGAGGCTCGGTATTGTGTCTAGCCTCCACGTGCCTGTATGACCCCATACAATACCTGAGAATGCTTCTGATATGAGGCTCAGTACTGTGTCTGGCCTCCACGCGCCTGTATGACCCCATACAATACCTGAGAATGCTCCTGATATGAGGCTCAGTACTGTGTCTGGCCTACACGTGCCTGTATGACCCCATACAATACCTGAGAATGCTCCTGATACGAGGCTCAGTACTGTGTCTGGCCTACATGTGCCTGTATGATCCCATACAATAATTGAGCATGCTCCTGATATGAGGCTCAGTACTGTGTCTGGCCTCCACGCGCCTGTATGACCCCATACAATACCTGAGAATGCTCCTGATATGAGGCTCAGTACTGTGTCTGGCCTCCACGCGCCTGTATGACCCCATATAATAATTGAGTATGCTTCTGATATGAGGCTCAGTACTGTGTCTGGCCTACACGTGCCTGTATGACCCCACACAATACCTGAGAATGCTCCTGATACGAGGCTTAGTACTGTGTCTGGCCTCCACGTGCCTGTATGACCCCATACAATACCTGAGAATGCTCCTGATACGAGGCTTAGTACTGTGTCTGGCCTCCACGTGCCTGTATGACCCCATACAATACCTGAGAATGCTCCTGATATGAGGCTCAGCACTGTGTCTGGCCTCCACGCGCCTGTATGACCCCATACAATACCTGAGAATGCTCCTGATACGAGGCTCAGTACTGTGTCTGGCCTCCACGCGCCTGTATGACCCCATACAATACCTGAGAATGCTCCTGATATGAGGCTCAGTACTGTGTCTGGCCTACATGTGCCTGTATGACCCCATACAATACCTGAGAATGCTCCTGATATGAGGCTCAGTACTGTGTCTGGCCTACATGTGCCTGTATGACCCCATACAATACCTGAGAATGCTCCTGATATGAGGCTCAGTACTGTGTCTGGCCTCCACGTGCCTGTATGACCCCATACAATACCTGAGAATTCTCCTGATATGAAGCTCCTATTGGACGCAGCTTGTTTGTATGGTAAAGCTCAGTCCTTTTTTAAAAAAAAAAAAATAAATAAATAAAAAAAATTTAAAAAAATGGCCAGTGTCTCTTCATGTGGTAATAACTTTTCGACACTGTAATGTATCTCTGTGATTTTGAGATTGTTTCGGGAGACATTGTAGTTTGTTGTATCATTTCACTGATCAGTTATATTTATGGGGGTAAAAATTCAATAATTTAGGAAAAATGTTTCCTAGTTTCAAATGTTCTACTTTTTAGACAAAAAGTTAGACCACAAATTTCTTTTTGGAGAAACCTTTTGCCACAGGTAGTCTTTATATTTCCAGAATAGTAGAAACTAAGAGCTAAGAACTGACCCTAATTTAGAAACTACGCCCCTCCGTGAATAAATCTAGGGGTGTTGTGAGCATTTTAACCCCACAGGTGGACCCCAAGGATGATGCATAATGGAGAGTGCATAGTACAAAATATCCATTATGTCACCTTGTGCCCATCTCCTGCCACGGGAGACAAACACCCTAAGAATCATGATGCGGGTTCTCCCGTGTACGGAAATACCCCATATGGGGCAGTCATCTACAGTCCTGGCCATAGGTTATGAGAATGACACAAATCTCCTCTTGTCACATGATGTGTCCCTCTGGTTTGTCAGATGTTTATCACATACAGAGATACAAGTGCAATCATATTATGGGGAGCAGAAGCTTTTATTGTCAGGTGGGAGGAGTTACTGCAGCGAGTCAGTATCTGCAGGACCTCTCCTTCTTCTTCAGGACCTCTGCAATTCTCCCTGGCAGCTCTCACTCACCTCCTGCACCAGATCCTGACTGATCGCCGTCCATTCCTGCACTATCACTGCTGCATTCTGTCACAATGTGTTGGGTTTGTTTGTCCCTCCGTCTCCTGATGATTGACCACAAGTTCTCAATGGGATTAAGATCTGGGGAGTTTCCAGGTCATGGACCCAGAATCTCTGTGTTCTGTTCCCGGGCCATGGACCCAGAATCTCTGTGTTCTGTTCCCGGGCCATGGACCCAGAATCTCTGTGTTCTGTTCTCGGAGCCATTTAGTTCTCCCCTTTATGGCCGGTGCTCCATCATGCTGGAGGAGGCTCTGCTCATCACCATCTGCTCCTGGAGGGTTGGGAGAAGCGGCTCCTGGAGGACATTCTGCTCCATTCTTTATTCATGGAGGTGTTTTTAGGCGATTCCCTTGGCTGAGAAGCCGCCCCCCCCCCCCCCCCCCACATGAATGGCTGCAGGAGGCTTTTCAGGTGCAGGAGACAGGACTGGGGGCATCGCTCACCTCGTCTTCTCCCAACAATCGGAAAGGGGATTCATCAGAGACCATGCCTTTCCCCCAGTCCTCAGCGTCCACTCCCTGCACCTCCTGCAGAATATCCGTCTGTCCCTGATGGTTTCTGGAGAGAAGCGGCTTCTGTGCTGCCCTCCTGGACACCAGGCCTTGCTCCAGGAGTCTCCGCAGTGTCACAGTGCGTGCAGATGCCTCACACCTGCTGCTGCCATTCCTGAGCTCTGCGATGCTGGGAGCCCCATCCCCAAGCTGAGACACTTGTAAGAGACGCTCCTGGCACTTGCTGCTCCTTCTTGGGCCGCTGGAGCCTTTTTGGTAACAATGGAGCCTCTCTCCCTGGATTCCTTGATGATGTGATAGATCGGTGACTGAGGTGCAATCTTTCTCGCTGCGATACTCTTCCCTCTTCGGCCAGGTTTGTGCAGTGCAATGATGACTGCACGTGTTTCTTTAGAGATAACCATGGGTAACAGAAGAGAAACAATGATGCCAAGCACCAGCCTCCTTGTAAAGTGTCCAGGGGTGAGATTGTTACTTACTCTGACAGATTGTTCCCAGCCCTGTCCCCATCAGCCCCCGCACCTGTGTTACTGGAGACATCTCTGACACCATGTTACCTGCTCCACCTAAGGCGCCTGCAATGAAGGTGAAATGTGTTTTGGGGGAAAAAGTTCATTTTCTATGCAAATACTGAATTTGCAATGAATTGCTGATAAGCTGATCCCTCTTTATAACATTCTGGAGAATATGCAAATTACCATTATAACACCTGATGCCGGAGACTTTGTAACAATTACCATTTCTATCATTCTCAAAACTTATGGCCATGACTGCACAGGCTGGGCACACGGTAGGGCTCAGCAGGCATTTATCTACCCTTCATTTTTGAGCAGTGTAATGTCCTAGCTGCAGGCAGGAGGTTATACTACAGGAGCTGAGCACATTGTACATAGTGTCCTATCTGCAGGCAGCATGTTATAGAGCAGGAGGAGCTGAGCACATTGTATATAGTGTCCTATCTGCAGGCAGCATGTTATAGAGCAGGAGGAGCTGAGCACATTGTACATAGTGTCCTATCTGCAGGCAGCATGTTATAGAGCAGGAGGTGCTGAGCAGATTGTATAGTGTCATATCTGCAGGCAGCATGTTATAGAGGAGGAGGAGCTGAGCACATTTTACATAGTGTCCTATCTGCAGGCAGCATGTTATAGAGCAGGAGGTGCTGAGCAGATTGTATAGTGTCATATCTGCAGGCAGCATGTTATAGAGGAGGAGGAGCTGAGCACATTGTACATAGTGTCCTATCTGCAGGCAGCATGTTATAGAGGAGGAGGAGCTGAGCACATTGTACATAGTGTCCTATCTGCAGGCAGCATGTTATAGAGCAGGAGGTGCTGAGCAGATTGTATAGTGTCATATCTGCAGGCAGCATGTTATAGAGGAGGAGGAGCTGAGCACATTGTACATAGTGTCCTATCTGCAGGCATCATGTTATAGAGCAGGAGGAGCTGAGCACATTGTACATAGTGTCCTATCTGCAGGCAGCATGTTATAGAGCAGGAGGTGCTGAGCAGATTGTATAGTGTCCTATCTGCAGGCAGCATGTTATAGAGCAGGAGGTGCTGAGCAGATTGTATAGTGTCATATCTGCAGGCAGCATGTTATAGAGGAGGAGGAGCTGAGCACATTGTACATAGTGTCCTATCTGCAGGCAGCATGTTATAGAGCAGGAGGTGCTGAGCAGATTGTATAGTGTCATATCTGCAGGCAGCATGTTATAGAGGAGGAGGAGCTGAGCACATTGTACATAGTGTCCTATCTGCAGGCATCATGTTATAGAGCAGGAGGAGCTGAGCACATTGTACATAGTGTCCTATCTGCAGGCAGCATGTTATAGAGCAGGAGGTGCTGAGCAGATTGTATAGTGTCATATCTGCAGGCAGCATGTTATAGAGGAGGAGGAGCTGAGCACATTGTACATAGTGTCCTATCTGCAGGCAGCATGTTATAGAGGAGGAGGAGCTGAGCACATTGTACATAGTGTCCTATCTGCAGGCAGCATGTTATAGAGCAGGAGGTGCTGAGCAGATTGTATAGTGTCATATCTGCAGGCAGCATGTTATAGAGGAGGAGGAGCTGAGCACATTGTACATAGTGTCCTATCTGCAGGCAGCATGTTATAGAGGAGGAGGAGCTGAGCACATTGTACATAGTGTCCTATCTGCAGGTATACACGTATTGTTAAGAGAAGGGTGTGCATGTTGATGAATATCCTGTTTGATGTTTTTTTCCCTCACTTTTCCAGATGACGGAGCAGTTTAAGCCACGGGTAAGTGTGAGTGTGAGTATGTGGGACGTTCCCAGGGTGTGACGCCAGCGATCCAGGCCCCACAATATTCTGTATTTCTCTCTGCTGCTTTATCTCTATTGCTGCAGCGGTTGGTTCGGCCTTGTGGCTCCGCACTCCGCACCGATGCTGTGATGCTGGTACCGTACATGTGAATGACACTGCCGGCCTGTGATGACGGGAATCGCGGAGCACTCTTAACTCTCATCATGTGTTTATGTTACAGAGGTCTGGGCGCTGGTGTGCGATGCATGTCCGCGTGGCATACATGATCCTGCGGCATCAGGAGAGGATGAAGGTACGGGCCTGAGGGTTGTACATTATAAGGGGGTGACACTGGTAAAGGGTCTCTAAAGCCCAGATCTTGTAATGTAAGGGGCTACTGTCCCCTGGATAGAGTCAGAGTACCTGACACGGATACCTTCACCTAATTGTTAGGACCCCCCTGGCACAAGGTCTGGGGGTGCGGGAGAGAATATCTTGGCCTGCAGCAAGGGCTCTTGTATAAGGGTGGGGGTGCGATGTCTTCTCATCCTTGGCCTGGTGTCTCCTCTATCACAGCTCGCACAAGGAAACCATCACAAGCCTGAGCTGCGCAGCGATCTCCTGTGTGTGAATCCTCTGGCCTCCGCGCATGAGCTTGGTCGACCCTCCTCGCTGATGGCTGGTAATGCATCTCGTGGCTGCTGGATTGGTGGCCTTCTTGTTGTGTCTCTACATCTTCTCGAGGCCGTGTCTTTCTTTCTTTAAGGTGCTGTATCTCACACTCCGGCGCAGTTCCACGTCACGACGACTGCCCCCGTTTTCCTTTCGCAGGCTGGACCCTCTGGTGAGTCCTTACATACTACAAATGACTGCAGCTTTATAATCCGACCCAACATTGTGTAACCTCAATACCAGGTCGTGCAGGATAAAGTCCAAGTATCATGTGGTGGGGTCCCTGTACCCCCTGCAATGAGCAGAGACCCCGCTCAGTCCCCATCTCTGTCATAAGGGTAACCTTTAATGCTGGAAGAATAATTTGATGATGTCCATCCGTTAGTCGGTGCTGACCCATTCTCCTTTCTTGCTTGCAGATCACTTCTTACGGGCCCCCGGATTGTCGGCTCTGGCGTCTCTGACCAATGGTGCTTTTGGAGGCCTGGGAAACCCCTCGTACAGTAAGCGGGAATGCAGACAAGCTCTTGTGCTGTGACTATTATTGGAGAGAATTACTGATGGTTTTTCTCTTGTTGTTGTAGATTCTGCTATGTATAACCAGAAGGAAGCCCATCCGGCCCACGGCTTCCCCAGTCCTCACGATCATTGGAGCCGGCTGCATCGCACTCCCCCTACATTCCCTGTACCCCCCGCTCAGGTCTGTGGTAAAGTGGGGGACATGGACCCACATCTGACGCACATAAAGGATGAGAAGGATCGGTAAGAACCTGCCACGTGCTGTCCCTCTGCCCCCGCTGTGCATCCAGGTTACATGCTCTTGTTTCTCTTTCAGGGATCTACTGTATTCGCGCCTGGCTCCACGCGTTTCGCCTCTTGCTCCCACGCAACGGCTGCCCGGCAGCGAGGACCGTGGCTCTACAAGAACACTTTCTCCTTATGTGGCAGTGAGGCCTGGAAGCAGCTCGGACACAAAGCCTCGCCTGACCCCAGACCATCCTTCCAAGGTCAAAGTTAAAGAAGAGCCGGAGCTGCTTAGCTTTGACGTGGTCCGCTCCCCTCTGCCTGGGCTCCATCTGCCTCATCCGTCGCCCCCCTTTGAAAGGCTGCGAGGGGCTTTTCTGGCAGAGCAGTACCCCAATGCACTGGAAGCCTGGAGAGATGTGTACCGTAGAGCGGATCCACCTCCCCTTCGCCTTCCCCCTGCTCCTCCACAACGACTCTACGAGCAGCGAGAAGAGCGGGCTCATATTCTGCGGGAAGACTTTGAACGGGCGCGTATTTATGGTCTGCCACCCCACGTCACCATGCAGCCTGCTCCTCCCATGTTGGGGGCACTATACCCCCACCCAGGGACTGGACTTCTCAGTAAAACCCCCCCAATCAATCTCCTCAGCGCTCCTCCGCCCCTTATCTCTACGTCACGGCCGGGGTCCCCTACCCGTAGGGATCTCTACAAGGACCGAGACTGCAGATAGAAGGGCACAGGCTCCCTGTATATATTTATAAACTCCACCCTGATGATTTTGTACATTTTTATGGTCTGTGATTTAAGCACTGTGTTCCCTGGTGACCATTCTTTTTCCAGGTGTAGTAGAGGTTCGGGGTTATGGCCGCCCTGTAATCGTGACATCAATAAACCTTTTCCCCACACCTGCCTGGTATGGTCATATGTTACCCCCACACAGGACAACTGGTGAATAAGAGGGTGTTCCTCCCCGAATCACAGAGGTGACACACATCAGGAGAGGAGCCTGACGCACTATGACCTCAGACTCATCGGCGCAGATCTGCACCTTACGGCTGCTGATTTTTCCTCTACATCAATTCTGCAGATGTCGGTGCATGTTTTCTACATTTCCAGTACTGGATTTGGACCGGGCCTGTGTAATGACCTGATGGTAGAGAAGCTGTCACCAATGTTACCCCACACACACTCCCCCTAACGTGATCTTACCAACCCAAAGAACACATGAGGTGTAATCTGAAGAGCAATGTACAGAAAATGTGTCTACGCATCAATAAAAGTTTTTAAATGAAAAAGTAACAAAAACAGACTGGCTACAAATCACTAGGAGTAAGTTATAGACCAGTGATGGCCAACCTATGACACGCGTGTCAGCACTGACACACGTAGCCATTTTCAGTGACACACGGCTGCTGGAGAAAAATTTCTGTAGTGCAGTTGTCTGTTGTCTGGGGCCGGTCGGTTGGCGATGTGGTCTGCAGCGAGCGGCTGCATCTCAGTCAGAGAGATCGCAGCTGCTGCTCCTGTCCTGCGGAGGCCGCGCAATGACGCCAGAGTGGAGCGTGGAGACAGAGAAGCCCCAGCTCGCAAAGACGCAACCTATGCTGTGCCTGCGCGAACCTATGCTGTGCCTGCGCGGGAACATCTACATAGGAGCTGAAGCGGCCTGAAGAGGAGTAACAGAGGTCCGTGGTGTTGTTGGAGCCTGTGCCAGTTAGGTAAGTTAATTTATTGAGTCGAGCTCTGCTGGGCTGGGCTGTGATGTACACTGCTTTGGGGGGCACTTCTCAGGACACAAATGTCCTTAAAACTAGCTGTTGCTGGACTGCCACAGGCTCCCCATCACTGGAAGAATTCCCCCTCACCCTCACTTATCTTAGTTCATGGCACCCCACACAAGTTACATAACAGCAAGACCAACAAAAGAAACCAACTGACCGATTAACAAAGAAGTCACTAAGCAGGTAGGTTAAATAACTATACATATTTGTTATTTAAACTCTAAATATCACAAAATAAGGTTTTTTTTCTAAAGGTGACACACCACCCGAGTTATGGATGTTTTTTTGGCGAATTTTGACACACCAAGCTCAAAAGGTTGCCCATCACTGTTATAGACACATGAGTAATCATTGCAGCGTGGCTACAGCCAATCATAACATCTCACAAGACATCCCAAAAGTGCGCCGGACCCCCACCAGAATCTACAATGGGAATACGACAATGGCGCAAAAAAAGATTAAGGGGGGGCAGAGCGAGTACTAGAGGGCCCTAAAGTCTCAGCTTGCTGCAGGGATACCATAAAGTAATGAACCGGGGGGATGTTTGGGCAGCGATCCATGGCGCCAGGTTTGATAGCAGAACCTACACTTTGCCTGAAAGCTCCGCCATCCATGAAAGCGGTCAGTGCTAGCGGGGTCTATCCTGCAAGAATAGAGCGCAGCACAGACGGGGCAGGATCAGTAACATCTCTAACGAGGGAGACGACTAGTTGTGGTTTGTACGGGAAGGACGGCGCTCCCTCTGCAGCTTGTAACGTGTCTAGAAATAGGTGACCGTACTCACACCCCGAATTCTGCAGCTTAAGATTTAACCCTAATTCTCCAGGAGGGAGAGGAAGGGCAGCCGATCGTGTGCCGCAGCCTCCAGAGCAAACCGGGGGGGAACCGGCAATAGAGCTACGGCCCCCCTGAAAAATTATTTGGACAATACCAAAAAGAAGAAAAGAGCCTGAGTAAGATGGCCGCCGCTACCCACCCTAACCCGCCACTACCCACCCTAACCCGTCACAACCCACCATAACCTACCCAAACCGGCCACTACCCAGCCTAAGCCGCCCTAACCGGCCACAACCCGCCCTAACCGGCCACAACCCGCCCTAACCGGCCACTACCCGCCCTAACCCGCCACTACCCGCCCTAACCCGCCACTACCCGCCCTAACCCGCCACTACCCGCCCTAACCCGCCACTACCCGCCCTAACCCGCCACTACCCGCCCTAACCCGCCACTACCCGCCCTAACCCGCCACTACCCGCCCTAACCCGCCACTACCCGCCCTAACCCGCCACTACCCGCCCTAACCCGCCACTACCCGCCCTAACCGGCCACTACCCGCCCTAACCGGCCACTACCCGCCCTAACCGGCCACTACCCGCCCTAACCGGCCACTACCCGCCCTAACCGGCCACTACCCGCCCTAACCGGCCACTACCCGCCCTAACCGGCCACTACCCGCCCTAACCGGCCACTACCCGCCCTAACCGGCCACTACCCGCCCTAACCGGCCACTACCCGCCCTAACCGGCCACTACCCGCCCTAACCGGCCACTACCCGCCCTAACCGGCCACTACCCGCCCTAACCGGCCACTACCCGCCCTAACCGGCCACTACCCGCCCTAACCGGCCACTACCCGCCCTAACCGGCCACTACCCGCCCTAACCGGCCACTACCCGCCCTAACCGGCCACTACCCGCCCTAACCGGCCACTACCCGCCCTAACCGGCCACTACCCGCCCTAACCGGCCACTACCCGCCCTAACCGGCCACTACCCGCCCTAACCGGCCACTACCCGCCCTAACCGGCCACTACCCGCCCTAACCGGCCACTACCCGCCCTAACCGGCCACTACCCGCCCTAACCGGCCACTACCCGCCCTAACCGGCCACTACCCGCCCTAACCGGCCACTACCCGCCCTAACCGGCCACTACCCGCCCTAACCGGCCACTACCCGCCCTAACCGGCCACTACCCGCCCTAACCGGCCACTACCCGCCCTAACCGGCCACTACCCGCCCTAACCCGCCACTACCCGCCACTACCCGCCCTAACCCGCCACTACCCGCCCTAACCCGCCACTACCCGCCCCAACCCGCCACTACCCGCCCCAACCCGCCCTAACCCGCCCTAACCCGCCACTACCCACCCTAACCCGCCACAACCCACCATAACCTACCCTAACCCGCCACTACCCACCCTAACCCGCCACTACCCACCACTACCTACCCTAACCGACCACAACCTACCCTAACCGACCACTACCCTAACCCGCCACAACCCACCATAACCTACCCTAACCGACCACTACCTACCCTAAACCGCCACAACCCACCATAACCTACCCAAACCGGCCACTACCCACCCTAACCCGCCACTACCCACCCTAACCCGCCACTACCCACCCTAACCCGCCACTACCCACCCTAACCCGCCACTACCCACCCTAACCCGCCACTACCCACCCTAACCCGCCACTACCCACCCTAACCCGCCACTACCCACCCTAACCGACCACTACCCACCCTAACCGACCACTACCCACCCTAACCGACCACTACCTACCCTAGCCCGCCACAACCCACCATAACCTACCCTAACCCGCCACTACCCACCCTAACCCGTCACAACCCACCATAACCTACCCAAACCGGCCACTACCCAGCCTAAGCCGCCCTAACCGGCCACAACCCGCCCTAACCGGCCACTACCCGCCCTAACCGGCCACTACCCGCCCTAACCGGCCACTACCCGCCCTAACCGGCCACTACCCGCCCTAACCGGCCACTACCCGCCCTAACCGGCCACTACCCGCCCTAACCGGCCACTACCCGCCCTAACCGGCCACTACCCGCCCTAACCGGCCACTACCCGCCCTAACCCGCCACTACCCGCCCTAACCCGCCACTACCCACCCTAACCCGCCCTAACCCGTCACAACCCACCCTAACCCGCCCTAACCGGCCACTACCCGCCCTAACCGGCCACTACCCGCCCTAACCGGCCACTACCCGCCCTAACCGGCCACTACCCGCCCTAACCGGCCACTACCCGCCCTAACCGGCCACTACCCGCCCTAACCGGCCACTACCCGCCCTAACCGGCCACTACCCGCCCTAACCGGCCACTACCCGCCCTAACCGGCCACTACCCGCCCTAACCGGCCACTACCCGCCCTAACCGGCCACTACCCGCCCTAACCGGCCACTACCCGCCCTAACCGGGCCCTAACCGGCCACTACCCGCCCTAACCGGCCACTACCCGCCCTAACCGGCCACTACCCGCCCTAACCGGCCACTACCCGCCCTAACCGGCCACTACCCGCCCTAACCGGCCACTACCCGCCCTAACCGGCCACTACCCGCCCTAACCGGCCACTACCCGCCCTAACCGGCCACTACCCGCCCTAACCGGCCACTACCCGCCCTAACCGGCCACTACCCGCCCTAACCGGCCACTACCCGCCCTAACCGGCCACTACCCGCCCTAACCGGCCACTACCCGCCCTAACCGGCCACTACCCGCCCTAACCGGCCACTACCCGCCCTAACCGGCCACTACCCGCCCTAACCGGCCACTACCCGCCCTAACCGGCCACTACCCGCCCTAACCGGCCACTACCCGCCCTAACCGGCCACTACCCGCCCTAACCGGCCACTACCCGCCCTAACCGGCCCTAACCCGCCACTACCCGCCCTAACCCGCCACTACCCGCCCTAACCCGCCACTACCCGCCACTACCCGCCCCAACCCGCCCTAACCCGCCACTACCCACCCTAACCCGCCACAACCCACCATAACCTACCCTAACCCGCCACTACCCACCCTAACCCGCCACTACCCACCACTACCTACCCTAACCGACCACAACCTACCCTAACCGACCACTACCCTAACCCGCCACAACCCACCATAACCTACCCTAACCGACCACTACCCACCCTAACCGACCACTACCCACCCTAACCGACCACTACCCACCCTAACCGACCACTACCCACCCTAACCGACCACTACCCACCCTAACCGACCACTACCCACCCTAACCGACCACTACCCACCCTAACCGACCACTACCCACCCTAACCGACCACTACCCACCCTAACCGACCACTACCCACCCTAACCGACCACTACCCACCCTAACCGACCACTACCCACCCTAACCGACCACTACCCACCCTAACCGACCACTACCCACCCTAACCGACCACTACCCACCCTAACCGACCACTACCCACCCTAACCGACCACTACCCACCCTAACCGACCACTACCCACCCTAACCGACCACTACCCACCCTAACCGACCACTACCCACCCTAACCGACCACTACCCACCCTAACCGACCACTACCCACCCTAACCGACCACTACCCACCCTAACCGACCACTACCCACCCTAACCGACCACTACCCACCCTAACCGACCACTACCCACCCTAACCGACCACTACCCACCCTAACCGACCACTACCCACCCTAACCGACCACTACCCACCCTAACCGACCACTACCCACCCTAACCGACCACTACCCACCCTAACCGACCACTACCCACCCTAACCGACCACTACCCACCCTAACCGACCACTACCCACCCTAACCGACCACTACCCACCCTAACCGACCACTACCCACCCTAACCGACCACTACCCACCCTAACCGACCACTACCCACCCTAACCGACCACTACCCACCCTAACCGACCACTACCCACCCTAACCGACCACTACCCACCCTAACCGACCACTACCCACCCTAACCGACCACTACCCACCCTAACCGACCACTACCTACCCTAACCCGCCACAACCCACCATAACCTACCCTAACCCGCCACAACCCACCATAACCTACCCTAACCGACCACTACCTACCATAACCTTCTGCAGGTCCAAGCCCATAGTCTTTTTTTTCTTTTTCAAAGACATTAGTAAGAAAATAAAAAATAAAAAAAATAAATAAAAAAAAATAAAAAAAAGGGAGGGAATAAGAGCCCCCCCCCCCTGCGAGGGAATGAGATCCCCCCCCCCCCCTGCGAGGGAATGAGATCCCCCCCCCCCCCCCCTGCGAGGGAATGAGATCGGAGCCAGTATTGGGGTACACGCAGGGAGCCAGTATTGGGGTACACGCAGGGAGCCAGTATTGGGGTACACGCAGGGAGCCAGTATTGGCGTACACGCAGGGAGCCAGTATTGGCGTACACGCAGGGAGCCAGTATTGGCGTACACGCAGGGAGCCAGTATTGGCGTACACGCAGGGAGCCAGTATTGGCGTACACGCAGGGAGCCAGTATTGGGGTACACGCTGGGAGCTGGGGTCAGTATTGGGGTACACGCTGGGAGCTGGGGTCAGTATTGGGGTACACGCTGGGAGCTGGGGTCAGTATTGGGGTACAGGCAGGGAGCTGGGGTCAGTATTGGGGTACAGGCAGGGAGCAGGGGTCAGTATTGGGGTACAGGCAGGGAGCAGGGGTCAGTATTGGGGTACAGGCAGGGAGCAGGGGTCAGTATTGGGGTACAGGCAGGGAGCAGGGGTCAGTATTGGGGTACAGGCAGGGAGCAGGGGTCAGTATTGGGGTACAGGCAGGGAGCAGGGGTCAGTATTGGGGTACAGGCAGGGAGCAGGGGTCAGTATTGGGGTACAGGCAGGGAGCAGGGGTCAGTATTGGGGTACAGGCAGGGAGCAGGGGTCAGTATTGGGGTACAGGCAGGGAGCAGGGGTCAGTATTGGGGTACAGGCAGGGAGCAGGGGTCAGTATTGGGGTACAGGCAGGGAGCAGGGGTCAGTATTGGGGTACAGGCAGGGAGCAGGGGTCAGTATTGGGGTACAGGCAGGGAGCAGGGGTCAGTATTGGGGTACAGGCAGGGAGCAGGGGTCAGTATTGGGGTACAGGCAGGGAGCAGGGGTCAGTATTGGGGTACAGGCAGGGAGCCAGTATTGGGGTACAGGCAGGGAGCCAGTATTGGGGTACAGGCAGGGAGCCAGTATTGGGGTACAGGCAGGGAGCCAGTATTGGGGTACAGGCAGGGAGCCAGTATTGGGGTACAGGCAGGGAGCCAGTATTGGGGTACAGGCAGGGAGCCAGTATTGGGGTACAGGCAGGGAGCCAGTATTGGGGTACAGGCAGGGAGCCAGTATTGGGGTACAGGCAGGGAGCCAGTATTGGGGTACAGGCAGGGAGCCAGTATTGGGGTACAGGCAGGGAGCCAGTATTGGGGTACAGGCAGGGAGCCAGTATTGGGGTACAGGCAGGGAGCCAGTATTGGGGTACACGCAGGGAGCCAGTATTGGGGTACACGCAGGGAGCCAGTATTGGGGTACACGCAGGGAGCCAGTATTGGGGTACACGCAGGGAGCCAGTATTGGGGTACACGCAGGGAGCCAGTATTGGGGTACACGCAGGGAGCCAGTATTGGGGTACACGCAGGGAGCCAGTATTGGGGTACACGCAGGGAGCCAGTATTGGGGTACACGCAGGGAGCCAGTATTGGGGTACACGCAGGGAGCCAGTATTGGGGTACACGCAGGGAGCCAGTATTGGGGTACACGCAGGGAGCCAGTATTGGGGTACACGCAGGGAGCCAGTATTGGGGTACACGCAGGGAGCCAGTATTGGGGTACACGCAGGGAGCCAGTATTGGGGTACACGCAGGGAGCAGGGGTCAGTATTGGGGTACACGCAGGGAGCAGGGGTCAGTATTGGGGTATACGCAGGGAGCAGGGGTCAGTATTGGGGTACACGCAGGGAGCTGGGGTCAGTATTGGGGTACACGCAGGGAGCTGGGGTCAGTATTGGGGTACACGCAGGGAGCAGGGGTCAGTATTGGGGTACACGCAGGGAGCTGGGGTCAGTATTGGGGTACACGCTGGAAGCTGGGGTCAGTATTGGGGTACACGCTGGGAGCTGGGGTCAGTATTGGGGTATACGCTGGGAGCAGGGGTCAGTATTGGGGTATACACAGGGAGCAGGGGTCAGTATTGGGGTATACACAGGGAGCAGGGGTCAGTATTGGGGTACAGGCAGGGAGCAGGGGTCAGTATTGGGGTACACGCAGGGAGCAGGGGTCAGTATTGGGGTACACGCAGGGAGCAGGGGTCAGTATTGGGGTACACGCAGGGAGCAGGGGTCAGTATTGGGGTACACGCAGGGAGCAGGGGTCAGTATTGGGGTACACGCAGGGAGCTGGGGTCAGTATTGGGGTACACGCAGGGAGCTGGGGTCAGTATTGGGGTACACGCAGGGAGCTGGGGTCAGTATTGGGGTACACGCTGGAAGCTGGGGTCAGTATTGGGGTACACGCTGGAAGCTGGGGTCAGTATTGGGGTACACGCTGGGAGCTGGGGTCAGTATTGGGGTATACGCTGGGAGCAGGGGTCAGTATTGGGGTATACACAGGGAGCAGGGGTCAGTATTGGGGTACAGGCAGGGAGCAGGGGTCAGTATTGGGGTACACACAGGGAGCAGGGGTCAGTATTGGGGTACACACAGGGAGCAGGGGTCAGTATTGGGGTACACACAGGGAGCAGGGGCCAGTATTGGGGTACACGCAGGGAGCCAGTATTGGGGTACACGCAGGGAGCCAGTATTGGGGTACACGCAGGGAGCCAGTATTGGGGTACACGCAGGGAGCCAGTATTGGGGTACACGCAGGGAGCCAGTATTGGGGTACACGCAGGGAGCCAGTATTGGGGTACACGCAGGGAGCCAGTATTGGGGTACACGCAGGGAGCCAGTATTGGGGTACACGCAGGGAGCCAGTATTGGGGTACACGCAGGGAGCCAGTATTGGGGTACACGCAGGGAGCCAGTATTGGGGTACACGCAGGGAGCCAGTATTGGGGTACACGCAGGGAGCCAGTATTGGGGTACACGCAGGGAGCCAGTATTGGGGTACACGCAGGGAGCCAGTATTGGGGTACACGCAGGGAGCCAGTATTGGGGTACACGCAGGGAGCCAGTATTGGGGTACACGCAGGGAGCCAGTATTGGGGTACACGCAAAGAGCAGGGGTCAGTATTGGGGTACACGCAGGGAGCTGGGGTCAGTATTGGGGTACACGCTGGGAGCAGGGGTCAGTATTGGGGTACAGGCAGGGAGCAGGGGTCAGTATTGGGGTACAGGCAGGGAGCAGGGGTCAGTATTGGGGTACAGGCAGGGAGCAGGGGTCAGTATTGGGGTACACGCTGGGAGCAGGGGTCAGTATTGGGGTACACGCTGGGAGCAGGGGTCAGTATTGGGGTACACGCTGGGAGCAGGGGTCAGTATTGGGGTACACGCTGAGAGCAGGGGTCAGTATTGGGGTATACACAGGGAGCAGGGGTCAGTATTGGGGTATACACAGGGAGCAGGGGTCAGTATTGGGGTACACACAGGGAGCAGGGGTCAGTATTGGGGTACAGGCAGGGAGCTGGGGTCAGTATTGGGGTACACGCAGGGAGCTGGGGTCAGAATTGGGGTACACGCAGGGAGCTGGGGTCAGTATTGGGGTACACGCTGGGAGCTGGGGTCAGTATTGGGGTATACGCTGGGAGCAGGGGTCAGTATTGGGGTACACGCAGGGAGCTGGGGTCAGTATTGGGGTACACGCAGGGAGCTGGGGTCAGTATTGGGGTACACGCAGGGAGCTGGGGTCAGTATTGGGGTACACGCAGGGAGCTGGGGTCAGTATTGGGGTATACGCTGGGAGCTGGGGTCAGTATTGGGGTATACACAGGGAGCAGGGGTCAGTATTGGGGTACACGCTGGGAGCAGGGGTCAGTATTGGGGTACACCCTGGGAGCTGGGGTCAGTATTGGGGTATACACAGGGAGCAGGGGTCAGTATTGGGGTACACCCTGGGAGCAGGGGTCAGTATTGGGGTATACACAGGGAGCAGGGGTCAGTATTGGGGTATACACAGGGAGCAGGGGTCAGTATTGGGGTATACACAGGGAGCAGGGGTCAGTATTGGGGTACACACAGGGAGCAGGGGTCAGTATTGGGGTACACACAGGGAGCAGGGGTCAGTATTGGGGTACAGGCAGGGAGCAGGGGTCAGTATTGGGGTACAGGCAGGGAGCAGGGGTCAGTATTGGGGTACAGGCAGGGAGCTGGGGTCAGTATTGGGGTACACGCTGGGAGCTGGGGTCAGTATTGGGGTACACGCTGGGAGCTGGGGTCAGTATTGGGGTACACACAGGGAGCAGGGGTCAGTATTGGGGTACACGCAGGGAGCAGGGGTCAGTATTGGGGTACAGGCAGGGAGCAGGGGTCAGTATTGGGGTACAGGCAGGGAGCAGGGGTCAGTATTGGGGTACAGGCAGGGAGCAGGGGTCAGTATTGGGGTACACGCAGGGAGCAGGGGTCAGTATTGGGGTACAGGCAGGGAGCAGGGGTCAGTATTGGGGTACAGGCAGGGAGCAGGGGTCAGTATTGGGGTACAGGCAGGGAGCAGGGGTCAGTATTGGGGTACAGGCAGGGAGCAGGGGTCAGTATTGGGGTACACGCAGGGAGCAGGGGTCAGTATTGGGGTACACGCAGGGAGCCAGTATTGGGGTACACGCAGGGAGCCAGTATTGGGGTACACGCAGGGAGCCAGTATTGGGGTACACGCAGGGAGCCAGTATTGGGGTACACGCAGGGAGCCAGTATTGGGGTACACGCAGGGAGCCAGTATTGGGGTACACGCAGGGAGCCAGTATTGGGGTACACGCAGGGAGCCAGTATTGGGGTACACGCAGGGAGCCAGTATTGGGGTACACGCAGGGAGCCAGTATTGGGGTACACGCAGGGAGCCAGTATTGGGGTACACGCAGGGAGCCAGTATTGGGGTACACGCAGGGAGCTGGGGTCAGTATTGGGGTACACGCAGGGAGCTGGGGTCAGTATTGGGGTACACGCAGGGAGCAGGGGTCAGTATTGGGGTATACGCAGGGAGCAGGGGTCAGTATTGGGGTATACACAGGGAGCAGGGGTCAGTATTGGGGTACACGCTGGGAGCAGGGGTCAGTATTGGGGTATACACAGGGAGCAGGGGTCAGTATTGGGGTACACGCTGGGAGCAGGGGTCAGTATTGGGGTATACACAGGGAGCAGGGGTCAGTATTGGGGTATACGCAGGGAGCAGGGGTCAGTATTGGGGTATACGCAGGGAGCAGGGGTCAGTATTGGGGTACACGCAGGGAGCAGGGGTCAGTATTGGGGTACACGCAGGGAGCTGGGGTCAGTATTGGGGTACAGGCAGGGAGCAGGGGTCAGTATTGGGGTACACGCTGGGAGCTGGGGTCAGTATTGGGGTATACGCTGGGAGCAGGGGTCAGTATTGGGGTATACACAGGGAGCAGGGGTCAGTATTGGGGTACAGGCAGGGAGCAGGGGTCAGTATTGGGGTACAGGCAGGGAGCAGGGGTCAGTATTGGGGTACACACAGGGAGCAGGGGTCAGTATTGGGGTACACACAGGGAGCAGGGGTCAGTATTGGGGTACACACAGGGAGCAGGGGTCAGTATTGGGGTACACACAGGGAGCAGGGGTCAGTATTGGGGTACACGCAGGGAGCTGGGGTCAGTATTGGGGTACACGCTGGAAGCTGGGGTCAGTATTGGGGTACACGCTGGGAGCTGGGGTCAGTATTGGGGTACACGCTGGGAGCTGGGGTCAGTATTGGGGTATACACAGGGAGCAGGGGTCAGTATTGGGGTACAGGCAGGGAGCAGGGGTCAGTATTGGGGTACACACAGGGAGCAGGGGTCAGTATTGGGGTACACACAGGGAGCAGGGGTCAGTATTGGGGTACACACAGGGAGCAGGGGTCAGTATTGGGGTACAGGCAGGGAGCAGGGGTCAGTATTGGGGTATACACAGGGAGCAGGGGTCAGTATTGGGGTACAGGCAGGGAGCAGGGGTCAGTATTGGGGTACACACAGGGAGCAGGGGTCAGTATTGGGGTACACGCAGGGAGCAGGGGTCAGTATTGGGGTACACACAGGGAGCAGGGGTCAGTATTGGGGTACACGCAGGGAGCTGGGGTCAGTATTGGGGTACACGCTGGAAGCTGGGGTCAGTATTGGGGTACACGCTGGGAGCTGGGGTCAGTATTGGGGTACACGCTGGGAGCTGGGGTCAGTATTGGGGTATACACAGGGAGCAGGGGTCAGTATTGGGGTACAGGCAGGGAGCAGGGGTCAGTATTGGGGTACACACAGGGAGCAGGGGTCAGTATTGGGGTACACACAGGGAGCAGGGGTCAGTATTGGGGTATACACAGGGAGCAGGGGTCAGTATTGGGGTACAGGCAGGGAGCAGGGGTCAGTATTGGGGTATACACAGGGAGCAGGGGTCAGTATTGGGGTACAGGCAGGGAGCAGGGGTCAGTATTGGGGTACACACAGGGAGCAGGGGTCAGTATTGGGGTACACACAGGGAGCAGGGGTCAGTATTGGGGTACACGCAGGGAGCAGGGGTCAGTATTGGGGTACACACAGGGAGCAGGGGTCAGTATTGGGGTACACGCAGGGAGCTGGGGTCAGTATTGGGGTACACGCTGGAAGCTGGGGTCAGTATTGGGGTACACGCTGGAAGCTGGGGTCAGTATTGGGGTACACGCTGGGAGCTGGGGTCAGTATTGGGGTATACGCAGGGAGCAGGGGTCAGTATTGGGGTACAGGCAGGGAGCAGGGGTCAGTATTGGGGTACAGGCAGGGAGCAGGGGTCAGTATTGGGGTACACGCAGGGAGCAGGGGTCAGTATTGGGGTACACACAGGGAGCAGGGGTCAGTATTGGGGTATACACAGGGAGCAGGGGTCAGTATTGGGGTACAGGCAGGGAGCAGGGGTCAGTATTGGGGTATACACAGGGAGCAGGGGTCAGTATTGGGGTACAGGCAGGGAGCAGGGGTCAGTATTGGGGTACAGGCCGGGAGCAGGGGTCAGTATTGGGGTACAGGCCGGGAGCAGGGGTCAGTATTGGGGTACACGCAGGGAGCCAGTATTGGGGTACACGCAGGGAGCCAGTATTGGGGTACACGCAGGGAGCCAGTATTGGGGTACACGCAGGGAGCCAGTATTGGGGTACACGCAGGGAGCCAGTATTGGGGTACACGCAGGGAGCCAGTATTGGGGTACACGCAGGGAGCCAGTATTGGGGTACACGCAGGGAGCCAGTATTGGGGTACACGCAGGGAGCCAGTATTGGGGTACACGCAGGGAGCCAGTATTGGGGTACACGCAGGGAGCTGGGGTCAGTATTGGGGTACACGCTGGGAGCAGGGGTCAGTATTGGGGTACAGGCAGGGAGCAGGGGTCAGTATTGGGGTACAGGCAGGGAGCAGGGGTCAGTATTGGGGTACAGGCAGGGAGCAGGGGTCAGTATTGGGGTACACGCTGGGAGCAGGGGTCAGTATTGGGGTACACCCTGGGAGCTGGGGTCAGTATTGGGGTACACCCTGGGAGCTGGGGTCAGTATTGGGGTACACCCTGGGAGCTGGGGTCAGTATTGGGGTATACACAGGGAGCAGGGGTCAGTATTGGGGTACACGCTGGGAGCTGGGGTCAGTATTGGGGTATACACAGGGAGCAGGGGTCAGTATTGGGGTATACACAGGGAGCAGGGGTCAGTATTGGGGTACACACAGGGAGCAGGGGTCAGTATTGGGGTACACACAGGGAGCAGGGGTCAGTATTGGGGTACAGGCAGGGAGCAGGGGTCAGTATTGGGGTACAGGCAGGGAGCAGGGGTCAGTATTGGGGTACACGCTGGGAGCTGGGGTCAGTATTGGGGTACACGCTGGGAGCTGGGGTCAGTATTGGGGTACACGCTGGGAGCTGGGGTCAGTATTGGGGTATACACAGGGAGCAGGGGTCAGTATTGGGGTACAGGCAGGGAGCTGGGGTCAGTATTGGGGTACAGGCAGGGAGCTGGGGTCAGTATTGGGGTACACGCTGGGAGCTGGGGTCAGTATTGGGGTATACACAGGGAGCAGGGGTCAGTATTGGGGTACACACAGGGAGCAGGGGTCAGTATTGGGGTACAGGCAGGGAGCAGGGGTCAGTATTGGGGTACACGCAGGGAGCTGGGGTCAGTATTGGGGTACACGCTGGGAGCTGGGGTCAGTATTGGGGTACACGCTGGGAGCTGGGGTCAGTATTGGGGTACACGCTGGGAGCAGGGGTCAGTATTGGGGTATACACAGGGAGCAGGGGTCAGTATTGGGGTATACACAGGGAGCAGGGGTCAGTATTGGGGTACACACCTGTCAGGACGCGCCTTTGCCTCCTTTTCCCGCCTCTTTTCCTCACAGGAGACGCGCTCGCTTCGCCTACACTTCCCGGCATCCTCCGGAGCTGTGACGTAATTTCCCCGCCCTTCGTAAAAAGCTCCGGAGTCCCCGCCCCCGTCGCCATTTTGCGCAGTGAGCGCCGGCTCCGTCCCGCTGTGTGGGCAGTCGCCTTCGCCGGTCCCGGCCGCCATAGTGGGGTGTACACCCGCCCGGAGCCGCCCGCTGCCCGCCCTCTCACCCACTGCGGGCATCAGCGCTTCCCGGGCCGGATGCGGATGGATTCATCCAGAAGCCGCGAAACCCGGACCGGAGCAGAGAGCGCAGGTGAGAGCCCAGACAAGATGGCGGCCGCGGTGTATACACAGGGTATATACAGGGTATACAGGAGCCGGGGACACAGGGTATATACCGGGTATACAGGAGCCGGGGGACACAGGGTATATACCGGGTATACAGGAGCCGGGGGGACACAGGGTATATACCGGGTATACAGGAGCCGGGGGGACACAGGGTATATACCGGGTATACAGGAGCCGGGGGGACACAGGGTATATACCGGGTATACAGGAGCCGGGGGGACACAGGGTATATACCGGGTATACAGGAGCCGGGGGACACAGGGTATATACAGGGTATACAGGAGCCGGGGACACAGGGTATATACCGGGTATACAGGAGCCGGCGACACAGGGTATATACCGGGTATACAGGAGCCGGGGGACACAGGGTATATACCGGGTATACAGGAGCCGGGGGACACAGGGTATATACCGGGTATACAGGAGCCGGGGGGACACAGGGTATATACCGGGTATACAGGAGCCGGGGGGACACAGGGTATATACCGGGTATACAGGAGCCGGGGGGGGGGGGACACAGGGTATATACCGGGTATACAGGAGCCGGGGGACACAGGGTATATACCGGGTATACAGGAGCCGGGGGGGACACAGTGTATATACCGGGTATACAGGAGCCGGGGACACAGTGTATATACCGGGTATACAGGAGCCGGGGGGACACAGGGTATATACCGGGTATACAGGAGCCGGGGGGACACAGGGTATATACCGGGTATACAGGAGCCGGGGGGGACACAGGGTATATACCGGGTATACAGGAGCCGGGGACACAGGGTATATACCGGGTATACAGGAGCCGGGGGGACACAGGGTATATACTGGGTATACAGGAGCCGGGGGGACACAGGGTATATACCGGGTATACAGGAGCCGGGGGGGACACAGGGTATATACCGGGTATACAGGAGCCGGGGGGACACAGGGTATATACCGGGTATACAGGAGCCGGGGGACACAGGGTATATACCGGGTATACAGGAGCCGGGGGGACACAGGGTATATACCGGGTATACAGGAGCCGGGGGGGACACAGGGTATATACCGGGTATACAGGAGCCGGGGACACAGGGTATATACCGGGTATACAGGAGCCGGGGGGACACAGGGTATATACCGGGTATACAGGAGCCGGGGGGACACAGGGTATATACCGGGTATACAGGAGCCGGGGGGGACACAGGGTATATACCGGGTATACAGGAGCCGGGGGGACACAGGGTATATACCGGGTATACAGGAGCCGGGGGGACACAGGGTATATACCGGGTATACAGGAGCCGGGGGGACACAGGGTATATACCTGGTATACAGGAGCCGGGGGGACACAGGGTATATACCGGGTATACAGGAGCCGGGGACACAGGGTATATACCGGGTATACAGGAGCCGGGGGGACACAGGGTATATACCTGGTATACAGGAGCCGGGGGGACACAGGGTATATACCGGGTATACAGGAGCCGGGGACACAGGGTATATACCGGGTATACAGGAGCCGGGGACACAGGGTATATACCGGGTATACAGGAGCCGGGGGGACACAGGGTATATACCGGGTATACAGGAGCCGGGGACACAGGGTATATACCGGGTATACAGGAGCCGGGGGACACAGGGTATATACCGGGTATACAGGAGCCGGGGGACACAGGGTATATACCGGGTATACAGGAGCCGGGGGGGGGGGGGACACAGGGTATATACCGGGTATACAGGAGCCGGGGACACAGGGTATATACCGGGTATACAGGAGCCGGGGACACAGGGTATATTCAGGGTATACAGGAGCCGGGGACACAGGGTATATACCGGGTATACAGGAGCCGGGGACACAGTGTATATACCGGTTATACAGGAGCCGGGGGACACAGGGTATATACCGGGTATACAGGAGCCGGGGGTGACACAGGGTATATACCGGGTATACAGGAGCTGGGGGGGACACAGGGTATATACCGGGTATACAGGAGCCGGGGGGACACAGGGTATATACCGGGTATACAGGAGCCGGGGGGGACACAGGGTATATACCGGGTATACAGGAGCCGGGGACACAGGGTATATACCGGGTATACAGGAGCCGGGGACACAGGGTATATACCGGGTATACAGGAGCCGGGGACACAGGGTATATACCGGGTATACAGGAGCCGGGGGGACACAGGGTATATACCGGGTATACAGGAGCCGGGGACACAGGGTATATACCGGGTATACAGGAGCCGGGGGGACACAGGGTATATACCTGGTATACAGGAGCCGG
Organism: Engystomops pustulosus; assembly: GCF_040894005.1. Classification (NCBI taxonomy): domain Eukaryota; kingdom Metazoa; phylum Chordata; class Amphibia; order Anura; family Leptodactylidae; genus Engystomops; species Engystomops pustulosus. Next base: position 267,275 of record NW_027284981.1, read on the forward strand.
GGGGACACAGGGTATATACCGGGTATACAGGAGCCGGGGGGGGGGGGACACAGGGTATATACCGGGTATACAGGAGCCGGGGACACAGGGTATATACCGGGTATACAGGAGCCGGGGACACAGGGTATATACCGGGTATACAGGAGCCGGGGACACAGGGTATACACTCGGTATAGTAGAACAGGAAAGGGTAGAGATCCATGGACCATGAGTAAGAACTAATATTGATGTTCGAAACGCGTAGGTCTAATGGACTATGCACTATGTTCACCTGTACTGATTTTATGGATCTTTGAATAAAGAAGAAAGTTTTTTAAGCTAGCCTGGAGTGCCGATCTCTACCCTTTCCTGTTCTACTATTGCTAATGGGCGTTCCGACAAGCCCATTCGGGATACGTGCACCGGACTCCACAGAGGTGTTTCCTACGGCTCTTCGAGGTCCACGTGAGTGAGCGGTTGCTCGAAAGTGTTGTTGCATAATACACTCGGTATAGTAAGCGGGTACTGCACCTCTTGCTCTATATGTTACTCCTTTAGTAAGCCGGTACTGCACCTCTTGCTCTATATGCTACTCCTGTGGTAAGCGGGTACTGCACCTCTTGCTCTATATGTTACTCCTTTAGTAAGCGTGTACTTCACCTCTTGCTCTATATGTTACTCCTGTAGTAAGCGGGTACTGCACCTCTTGCTCTATATGTTACTCCTGTAGTAAGCGGGTACTGCACCTCTTGCTCTATATGCTACTCCTGTGGTAAGCGGGTACTGCACCTCTTGCTCTATATGTTACTCCTGTAGTAAGCGGGTACTGCACCTCTTGCTCTATATGTTACTCCTGTAGTAAGCAGGTACTGCACCTCTTGCTCTATATGTTACTCCTGTAGTAAGCGGGTACTGCATCTCTTGCTCTATATGTTACTCCTGTAGTAAGCGGGTACTGCACCTCTTGCTCTACATGTTACTCCTGTAGTAAGCGGGTACTGCACCTCTTGCTCTATATGTTACTCCTGTAGTAAGCGGGTACTGCACCTCTTGCTCTATATGTAACTCCTGTAGTAAGCGCACACTGCACCTCTTGCTCTATATGCTACTCCTGTAGTAAGCGGGTACTGCACCTCTTGCTCTATATGTTACTCCTGTAGTAAGCCGGTACTGCACCTCTTGCTCTAAATGTTACTCCTGTAGTAAGTGGATACTGCACCTCTTGCTCTATATGCTACTCCTGTAGTAAGCGGGTACTGCACCTCTTGCTCTATATGTTACTCCTGTAGTAAGCCGGTACTGCACCTCTTGCTCTAAATGTTACTCCTGTAGTAAGCGGGTACTGCACCTCTTGCTCTATATGTTACTCCTGTAGTAAGCGGGTACTGCACCTCTTGCTCTATATGTTACTCCTGTAGTAAGCGGATACTGCACCTCTTGCTCTATATGTTACTCCTGTAATAAGCGGATACTGCACCTCTTGCTCTAAATGTTACTCCTGTAGTAAGCGGATACTGCACCTCTTGCTCTATATGTTACTCCTGTAATAAGCGGATACTGCACCTCTTGCTCTAAATGTTACTCCTGTAGTAAGCGGGTACTGCACCTCTTGCTCTATATGCTACTCCTGTGGTAAGCGCACACTGCACCTCTTGCTCTATATGTTACTCCTGTAGTAAGCGGGTACTGCACCTCTTGCTCTATATGTTACTCCTGTAGTAAGCGCACACTGCACCTCTTGCTCTATATGCTACTCCTGTAGTAAGCCGGTACTGCACCTCTTGCTCTATATGTTACTCCTGTAGTAAGCCGGTACTGCACCTCTTGCTCTAAATGTTACTCCTGTAGTAAGCGGGTACTGCACCTCTTGCTCTAAATGTTACTCCTGTAGTAAGCGGGTACTGCACCTCTTGCTCTATATGTTACTCCTGTAGTAAGCCGGTACTGCACCTCTTGCTCTATATGTTACTCCTGTAGTAAGCGTGTACTGCACCTCTTGCTCTATATGTTACTCCTGTAGTAAGCGGGTACTGCACCTCTTGCTCTATATGTTACTCCTGTGGTAAGCGGGTACTGCACCTCTTGCTCTATATGTTACTCCTGTAGTAAGCGGGTACTGCATCTCTTGCTCTATATGTTACTCCTGTAGTAAGCGGGTACTGCACCTCTTGCTCTACATGTTACTCCTGTAGTAAGCAGGTACTGCACCTCTTGCTCTATATGTTACTCCTGTAGTAAGCGGGTACTGCATCTCTTGCTCTATATGTTACTCCTGTAGTAAGCGGGTACTGCACCTCTTGCTCTACATGTTACTCCTGTAGTAAGCAGGTACTGCACCTCTTGCTCTATATGTTACTCCTGTAGTAAGCGGGTACTGCACCTCTTGCTCTACATGTTACTCCTGTAGTAAGCGGGTACTGCACCTCTTGCTCTATATGTTACTCCTGTAGTAAGCGCACACTGCACCTCTTGCTCTATATGCTACTCCTGTGGTAAGCGCACACTGCACCTCTTGCTCTATATGTTACTCCTGTAGTAAGCGGGTACTGCACCTCTTGCTCTATATGTTACTCCTGTAGTAAGCGGGTACTGCACCTCTTGCTCTATATGTTACTCCTGTAGTAAGCGGGTACTGCACCTCTTGCTCTATATGCTACTCCTGTAGTAAGCGGGTACTGCACCTCTTGCTCTATATGTTACTCCTGTAGTAAGCGGGTACTGCACCTCTTGCTCTATATGCTACTCCTGTAGTAAGCGGGTACTGCACCTCTTGCTCTATATGCTACTCCTGTAGTAAGCGGGTACTGCATCTCTTGCTCTATATGCTACTCCTGTAGTAAGCGGGTACTGCATCTCTTGCTCTATATGCTACTCCTGTAGTAAGCGGGTACTGCATCTCTTGCTCTATATGCTACTCCTGTAGTAAGCTCTCTCTATTCTCTTCCTAGCACTGTAAGTCTGGAGAGTCAGGCCCAGGATGAGGCGGCATCCCAGCATGCACTGCAGCAGCTCACTATCCCTCTACCCCAGCATCCAGAGAGAGAGTGTGATAGACGCAGCACCATGGAGCCGGAGCCTTCGCGGGGGCCCCTGCCGGTAAGTGACTGTGCCCCCCAGCCCACCCCGTGTCATGTACCCGCAGTGACCTCCGTGCATTGTCCTTTCTCCTCCTCCAGGACGCACTGAGCAGCGGAGATCCCCCCATGTCTCCGGACTCCAGCGGGGGGCTTTCTCCATTTGACCTTTGTGGGGACATAGAGCTTGGCCCCGGCTCCCCCCCAGATGACGGAGTGGATGGGGCCCCGCAGGATGGGTCATCGGGACAGAGATCGGACAGTAACACGGAGATTGCAGAACAAGCCAAACATGTAAGTCCCTCCCTCCCTCCCTCCGCTGCAGCTGCCCCGGCGCCTCTTTATCAGCTCATTTCTCTGTGTGTCCTGAGCAGGAGGCTGAGATAGAGAATAGAATAGCAGAGCTGCGGAAGGAGGGCTTCTGGACCCCCCGACGCCTGTCCAAGTATCCCGAGCCCACCCGTCCTAAAGTGCTCTGGGACTATCTGTGCGAGGAGATGCAATGGCTGGCTGCAGACTTTGGCCAAGAGAGACGCTGGAAGAGGGGCGTGGCCAGGAAGGTAAGAGTCCCGCCCTAGCTGTGGCCAAGGTGTGGGGGGGGGGCAGCTAGCTGGGGCCTTGGTGGTGGTGGGGGGCAGCTAGCTGGGGCCTTGGTTGTGGTGGGGGGGGGGGGCAGCTAGCTAGGGCCTTGGTGGTGGTGGGGGGCAGCTAGCTGGGGCCTTGGTGGTGGGGGGGCAGCTAGCTGGGGCCTTGGTGGTGGTGGGGGGCAGCTAGCTGGGGCCTTGGTGGTGGTGGGGGGGCAGCTAGCTGGGGCCTTGGTGGTGGGGGGGCAGCTAGCTGGGGCCTTGGTGGTGGTGGTGGGGGGTCTTGGTCCCCCCAGCTAGTTACCCCTGCCCCATGTAAGGAGGCGCAGTGCACTGATATAACAGGTCCTGGTCCTGTAGGCTGGGGTTTGGTAGCTGGTGCCATAGAATCTCCTGTGGGCTGCTGCCGTGTCCTGTATGGTGGCACCGAGACACCCGAGGGGGACATGCAATAATCAGATCATGTTTGGGAGTCGCGCTCCTCTGCGTGGCCGCTGTATCTGCTGCCGGTTTTCCCACAAAACAAGCTGTCAGTAGCACCGAACTTGCTGGTTGTTGGGGGTCTCCATGCTGAGACCCCCATATATTGTGAGGAGCGTGGTCTGATGGGCTCTTCGTGGCTCCCTGAGGTGAGGGGAATAGCTGGTCACACGTGGCCTCTCTATGGAGCTGAGGGAGATGGTCGTGTGTGGTGCTCGGCAATCTCCATCATCTCCATAGAGAGAGCCTGTGCACCAGCCATGAGGGGTCCTACGGGGGTCCCCACCAGTTCTCCTAATCTCTGAGGTTCCATCATTCAGACCCCACCGATCAGCAAGTCAGGCCCTATCCTATGTATAGCCTGTCTCATGGGGAAACCCTTTAACCCTCCTCCACTTTCTGGGCTTGTTTGTCTGATTTGGGGGCGCCCTTACTGTTGTACAGGTGGTGAGGATGGTGGTCCGGCACCACGAGGAGCTGAAGCAGAAGGAAGAGCGAGCTCGGAGAGAAGAGCAGGCCAAGCTGAGGCGCATTGCCACCTCTATCGCCAAGGAAGTGCGCCAGTTCTGGAGTAATGTGGAGAAGGTGAGGAGCGCGGAGCTGGTGCCACGCCAGCCACCACGCCAGCCACCGCCTCAACCCCTCTCTTCTGTTCTAGGTGGTGCAGTTTAAGCAGCAGTCCCGCCTGGAGGAGAAGAGGAAAAAGGCCCTGGACTTGCAGCTGGACTTTATAGTTGGCCAGACAGAAAAATATTCCGACCTCCTCAGCCAGAGTCTGAGCGAAGCTGTTCCTGTTAGCAAGACCAGCTCGTCGTGTGTGGGCTCCTCTCAGGGAGACTCAGTCAGGACCAGCCCGGTACCGTCACTCAGAGGTGAGCTGAGCCGGCTCTCGTGTAACTGGAGGACGCACTCATTAAACAGGTCCCTGCCTTGTCCTGTAGGCTTGGATTTGGTAGCTGGTGCCATAGAAGCTTCTCCCTGTGATGACACGGTGTCTCTCCTGGTGACACTACACACATGGGGAGGGACATTACTGGAGCCACGACCTGCACGTGGCCGCTGGGTAACTGATCTCTTCTTTACAGCAGCAGAAGGAGATGGAGACTTTCTGCCTCATGGCTCAGAAGGTGAAGCAGAAGACGATGAGGAGACCATAGAGATGGAGGAGCTGCAGGAGGGGAACGATGCAGAGACTCATCGTCTGGAGCTGGAACTTCTCCAGCAGGAGAGCAAACTTCCCCTGGATGAGCTGCTGCAAAGCCTGCCCCCCGAGATCCTGCAGGAGGACTCTCCCTTGCTGGTACGTCTGATCTGAGGAGTAGTGCGGAGCCGTACGGACCTCCACCATTGGTTCTGATAACACTGCACTGAAATTCGGGGACATGAAACTCTTCATCACAAGGAAATTGTCTTCTCTCTGGTCCCCCGCGCCTCTGCTGGTCTCCACCGTCCTCCCTCTCTTACCCCTTGCATTGTTGGGGGCGCCCACCCCACACTTTGTCGCCCTGCTGGACGTAGTCTTCTCGCACCTCGTGTGTTGCCTCAGTATCTGCTGGGGTACTGTGTGAAGGTGGCGGCTGACTTCTGGATCTTTTTTAATCATTTTTTTATGTTTTCATAATGTAAAGGATCCTGTTACCAGTGAGGAGGATACGGAGGAGGATGAGAAGGTGGGGGAAGAGGATGAGGAGTTCACAGCAAATGAGGAAGAAGGTGAGACGATGTACTGGGTGTAGCTGTATCTGTGGTACTGGCCACGTCTGCAGGTGCCTGGTGGCTCTGGAGCGAGGTCATACATGGTATGGTTGTACTACTGGTAGAATGGCAGTGGCCATGCTGTGCTCTCTGACACCTTGTGTTGTGTGATGTTACAGCTGAAGATGAGGAGGACACCATTGCAGCAGAGGAGGAAATGGCCGGACAGCAGGATCACACCGAGGAGCTTTCCCAGCTCGCCCGAGAAGGTAGGCACGGGGGTAGCATTCTGCTAATGATACTTTATGGTAGCATTTCCAGTTGAGGGGAAAAAAAATTGCAATATTATTTTTATTCTGTGCTGTGCAAAGTGCTGTGCAAAGTGCTGTGCAAAGTGCTGTGCCAGAATTACGTTCTCTTGTCCCGTCGCTCCCCGGTGGCGACTCCTCTCTGCAGTGTCCGGCACTCGCGCGGTTGAGAAGTGACATTGCTGTTATAAGCTGTGACAGCGAGTTATGAGTGTGATTGGTAATTGTGTTATTTCCACAGGGGAGATGTCTTTGGATGAGCTGTTACTTAGATACTCGGCGCTGCCATCTGAGCAGGAGAGTGACAGTGCAGAGAATCCAGAAGACTATGGTGAGTGTCAATGAGAGGCCTCCTGGCACGCGCCTCTCTCGGGGCGTCTGGCGGTGGAGGGGCCTCCTGGCACGCGCCTCTCTCGGGGCGTCTGACGGTGGAGGGGCCTCCTGGCACGCGCCTCTCTCGGGGCGTCTGGCGGTGGAGGGGCCTCCTGGCAGGCGCCTCTCGCGGGGCGTCTGGCGGTGGAGGGGCCTCCTGGCAGGCGCCTCTCGCGGGGCGTCTGGCGGTGGAGGGGCCTCCTGGCACGCGCTTCTCGCGGGGCGTCTGGCGGTGGAGTGGCCTCCTGGCAGGCGCCTCTCGCGGGGGGGGCGGGGGTGGAGGGGCCTCCTGGCAGGCGCCTCTCGTGGGGCGTCTGGCGGCGGAGGGGCCTCCTGGCAGGCGCCTCTCGCGGGGCGTCTGGCGGCGGAGGGGCCTCCTGGCAGGCGCCTCTCGCGGGGCGTCTGGCGGCGGAGGGGCCTCCTGGCAGGCGCCTCTTGCGGGGCGTCTGGCGGCGGAGGGGCCTCCTGGCAGGCGCCTCTTGCGGGGCGTCTGGCGGCGGAGGGGCCTCCTGGCAGGCGCCTCTCGCGGGGCGTCTGGCGGCGGAGGGGCCTCCTGGCAGGCGCCTCTCGCGGGGCGTCTGGCGGCGGAGGGGCCTCCTGGCAGGCGCCTCTCGCGGGGCGTCTGGCGGCGGAGGGGCCTCCTGGCAGGCGCCTCTCGCGGGGCGTCTGGCGGCGGAGGGGCCTCCTGGCAGGCGCCTCTCGCGGGGCGTCTGGCGGCGGAGGGGCCTCCTGGCAGGCGCCTCTCGCGGGGCGTCTGGCGGCGGAGGGGCCTCCTGGCAGGCGCCTCTCGCGGGGCGTCTGGCGGCGGAGGGGCCTCCTGGCAGGCGCCTCTCGCGGGGCGTCTGGCGGCGGAGGGGCCTCCTGGCAGGCGCCTCTCGCGGGGCGTCTGGCGGCGGAGGGGCCTCCTGGCAGGCGCCTCTCGCGGGGCGTCTGGCGGCGGAGGGGCCTCCTGGCAGGCGCCTCTCGCGGGGCGTCTGGCGGCGGAGGGGCCTCCTGGCAGGCGCCTCTCGCGGGGCGTCTGGCGGCGGAGGGGCCTCCTGGCAGGCGCCTCTCGCGGGGCGTCTGGCGGCGGAGGGGCCTCCTGGCAGGCGCCTCTCGCGGGGCGTCTGGCGGCGGAGGGGCCTCCTGGCAGGCGCCTCTCGCGGGGCGTCTGGCGGCGGAGGGGCCTCCTGGCAGGCGCCTCTCGCGGGGCGTCTGGCGGCGGAGGGGCCTCCTGGCAGGCGCCTCTCGCGGGGCGTCTGGCGGCGGAGGGGCCTCCTGGCAGGCGCCTCTCGCGGGGCGTCTGGCGGCGGAGGGGCCTCCTGGCAGGCGCCTCTCGCGGGGCGTCTGGCGGCGGAGGGGCCTCCTGGCAGGCGCCTCTCGCGGGGCGTCTGGCGGCGGAGGGGCCTCCTGGCAGGCGCCTCTCGCGGGGCGTCTGGCGGCGGAGGGGCCTCCTGGCAGGCGCCTCTCGCGGGGCCTCTGGCGGCGGAGGGGCCTCCTGGCAGGCGCCTCTCGCGGGGCCTCTGGCGGCGGAGGGGCCTCCTGGCAGGCGCCTCTCGCGGGGCCTCTGGCGGCGGAGGGGCCTCCTGGCAGGCGCCTCTCGCGGGGCCTCTGGCGGCGGAGGGGCCTCCTGGCAGGCGCCTCTCGCGGGGCCTCTGGCGGCGGAGGGGCCTCCTGGCAGGCGCCTCTCGCGGGGCCTCTGGTGCTGATGCTGTCGTTACACTCCTTTCAGACTCGGATTGTGATTCCTCGGGGGATGAATCGGAAGGAGTGGAGTTCCTTGTTAAGCCTGATGATGACCGTTCTGGAAGTGAGCGACTGACATGTGAACCACCCGAACCCAAGAAAGAAATCACGGACATTGCCGCGACAGCTGAATCTCTGCAGCCTAAGGGATACACGCTGGCCACCACCCAGGTACAACCTCGTGTCATCGCTGCATATATCTGCTGAACGTCTATGTATAGGAGGGAGGACATCCACTGTCATCGAGTCCGGGTACCTACCTGTCATCCTGTGCTGCCTGTACATGGGGAGTGTGGGGTTAGGTGCAGGGAGTCCTCTGTATAGATGTGTGAGGTTAGGTGCAGGGAGTCCTCTGTATAGATGTGTGAGGTTATGTGCGGGGAGTCCTGTGTATAGATGTGTGAGGTTAGGTGCAGGGAGTCCTCTGTATATATGTGTGGGTGCAGGGAGTCCTCTGTATAGATGTGTGAGGTTAGGTGCAGGGAGTCCTCTGTATAGATGTGTGAGGTTAGGTGCGGGGAGTCCTCTGTATAGATGTGTGAGGTTAGGGGCAGGGAGTCCTCTGTATAGATGTGTGGGGTTAGGTGCAGGGAGTCCTCTGTATAGATGTGTGAGGTTAGGGGCAGGGAGTCCTCTGTATAGATGTGTGGGGTTAGGTGCAGGGAGTCCTCTGTATAGATGTGTGGGGTTAGGTGCAGGGAGTCCTCTGTATAGATGTGTGGGGTTAGGTGCAGGGAGTCCTCTGTATAGATGTGTGGGGTTATGTGCGGGGAGTCCTCTGTATAGATGTGTGGGGTTAGGTGCAGGGAGTCCTCTGTATAGATGTGTGGGGTTAGGTGCAGGGAGTCCTCTGTATAGATGTGTGGGTGCAGGGAGTCCTCTGTATAGATGTGTGAGGTTAGGTGCAGGGAGTCCTCTGTATAGATGTGTGAGGTTAGGTGCAGGGAGTCCTCTGTATAGATGTGTGGGGTTAGGTGCAGGGAGTCCTCTGTATAGATGTGTGGGGTTAGGTGCAGGGAGTCCTCTGTATAGATGTGTGGGGTTAGGTGCAGGGAGTCCTCTGTATAGATGTGTGAGGTTAGGTGCAGGGAGTCCTCTGTATAGATGTGTGAGGTTATGTGCGGGGAGTCCTCTGTATAGATGTGTGGGGTTAGGTGCAGGGAGTCCTCTGTATAGATGTGTGAGGTTAGGTGCGGGGAGTCCTCTGTATAGATGTGTGGGGTTAGGTGCAGGGAGTCCTCTGTATAGATGTGTGGGGTTAGGTGCAGGGAGTCCTCTGTATAGATGTGTGAGGTTAGGTGCGGGGAGTCCTCTGTATAGATGTGTGGGGTTAGGTGCAGGGAGTCCTCTGTATAGATGTGTGAGGTTAGGTGCAGGGAGTCCTCTGTATAGATGTGTGAGGTTAGGTGCAGGGAGTCCTCTGTATAGATGTGTGAGGTTAGGTGCAGGGAGTCCTCTGTATAGATGTGTGAGGTTATGTGCGGGGAGTCCTCTGTATAGATGTGTGGGGTTATGTGCGGGGAGTCCTCTGTATAGATGTGTGAGGTTAGGTGCACTGAGTCCTCTGTATAGATGTGTGAGGTTAGGTGCACTGAGTCCTCTGTATAGATGTGTGGGGTTATGTGCGGGGAGTCCTCTGTATAGATGTGTGGGGTTAGGTGCAGGGAGTCCTCTGTATAGATGTGTGGGGTTAGGTGCAGGGAGTCCTCTGTATAGATGTGTGGGGTTAGGTGCAGGGAGTCCTCTGTATAGATGTGTGGGGTTAGGTGCAGGGAGTCCTCTGTATAGATGTGTGGGGTTAGGTGCAGGGAGTCCTCTGTATAGATGTGTGGGGTTAGGTGCAGGGAGTCCTCTGTATAGATGTGTGGGGTTAGGTGCAGGGAGTCCTCTGTATAGACGTGTGGGGTTAGGTGCAGGGAGTCCTCTGTATAGATGTGTGGGGTTAGGTGCAGGGAGTCCTCTGTATAGATGTGTGGGGTTAGGTGCAGGGAGTCCTCTGTATAGATGTGTGGGTGCAGGGAGTCCTCTGTATAGATGTGAGGTTAGGTGCAGGGAATCCTCTGTATAGATGTGTGGGGTTAGGTGCAGGGAGTCCTCTGTATAGATGTGTGGGGTTAGGTGCAGGGAGTCCTCTGTATAGATGTGTGAGGTTATGTGCGGGGAGTCCTCTGTATAGATGTGTGGGTGCAGGGAGTCCTCTGTATAGATGTGTGAGGTTAGGTGCAGGGAGTCCTCTGTATAGATGTGTGGGGTTAGGTGCAGGGAGTCCTCTGTATAGATGTGTGGGGTTAGGTGCAGGGAGTCCTCTGTATAGATGTGTGGGGTTAGGTGCAGGGAGTCCTCTGTATAGATGTGTGGGGTTAGGTGCAGGGAGTCCTCTGTATAGATGTGTGGGGTTAGGTGCAGGGAGTCCTCTGTATAGATGTGTGAGGTTATGTGCGGGGAGTCCTCTGTATAGATGTGTGGGGTTAGGTGCAGGGAGTCCTCTGTATAGATGTGTGAGGTTAGGTGCAGGGAGTCCTCTGTATAGATGTGTGAGGTTATGTGCAGGGAGTCCTCTGTATAGATGTGTGGGTGCAGGGAGTCCTCTGTATAGATGTGTGAGGTTAGGTGCAGGGAGTCCTCTGTATAGATGTGTGGGGTTAGGTGCAGGGAGTCCTCTGTATAGATGTGTGGGTGCAGGGAGTCCTCTGTATAGATGTGTGGGGTTAGGTGCAGGGAGTCCTCTGTATAGATGTGTGGGGTTAGGTGCAGGGAGTCCTCTGTATAGATGTGTGGGTGCAGGGAGTCCTCTGTATAGATGTGTGGGGTTAGGTGCAGGGAGTCCTCTGTATACATGTGTGAGGTTAGGTGCAGGGAGTCCTCTGTATAGATGTGTGAGGTTATGTGCAGGGAGTCCTCTGTATAGATGTGTGGGTGCAGGGAGTCCTCTGTATAGATGTGTGAGGTTAGGTGCAGGGAGTCCTCTGTATAGATGTGTGGGGTTAGGTGCAGGGAGTCCTCTGTATAGATGTGTGGGTGCAGGGAGTCCTCTGTATAGATGTGTGGGGTTAGGTGCAGGGAGTCCTCTGTATAGATGTGTGGGGTTAGGTGCAGGGAGTCCTCTGTATAGATGTGTGGGTGCAGGGAGTCCTCTGTATAGATGTGTGGGGTTAGGTGCAGGGAGTCCTCTGTATAGATGTGTGGGGTTAGGTGCAGGGAGTCCTCTGTATAGATGTGTGGGTGCAGGGAGTCCTCTGTATAGATGTGTGAGGTTAGGTGCAGGGAATCCTCTGTATAGATGTGTGGGGTTAGGTGCAGGGAGTCCTCTGTATAGATGTGTGGGGTTAGGTGCAGGGAGTCCTCTGTATAGATGTGTGAGGTTATGTGCGGGGAGTCCTCTGTATAGATGTGTGGGGTTAGGTGCAGGGAGTCCTCTGTATAGATGTGTGGGGTTAGGTGCAGGGAGTCCTCTGTATAGATGTGTGAGGTTATGTGCGGGGAGTCCTCTGTATAGATGTGTGGGGTTAGGTGCAGGGAGTCCTCTGTATAGATGTGTGAGGTTAGGTGCAGGGAGTCCTCTGTATAGATGTGTGAGGTTATGTGCAGGGAGTCCTCTGTATAGATGTGTGAGGTTATGTGCAGGGAGTCCTCTGTATAGATGTGTGGGTGCAGGGAGTCCTCTGTATAGATGTGTGAGGTTAGGTGCAGGGAGTCCTCTGTATAGATGTGTGGGGTTAGGTGCAGGGAGTCCTCTGTATAGATGTGTGGGTGCAGGGAGTCCTCTGTATAGATGTGTGGGTGCAGGGAGTCCTCTGTATAGATGTGTGGGGTTAGGTGCAGGGAGTCCTCTGTATAGATGTGTGAGGTTAGGTGCAGGGAGTCCTCTGTGTATATATGTGTGGGGTTAGGTGCAGGGAGTCCTCTGTATAGATGTGTGAGGTTAGGTGCAGGGAGTCCTCTGTATAGATGTGTGAGGTTAGGTGCAGGGAGTCCTCTGTATAGATGTGTGAGGTTAGGTGCAGGGAGTCCTCTGTATATATGTGTGAGGTTAGGTGCAGGGAGTCCTCTGTATAGATGTGTGGGGTTAGGTGCGGGGAGTCCTCTGTATAGATGTGTGGGGTTAGGTGCAGGGAGTCCTCTGTATAGATGTGTGGGGTTAGGTGCAGGGAGTCCTCTGTATAGATGTGTGGGTGCAGGGAGTCCTCTGTATAGATGTGTGGGGTTAGGTGCAGGGAGTCCTCTGTATAGATGTGTGAGGTTATGTGCAGGGAGTCCTCTGTATAGATGTGTGGGTGCAGGGAGTCCTCTGTATAGATGTGTGAGGTTAGGTGCAGGGAGTCCTCTGTATAGATGTGTGGGGTTAGGTGCAGGGAGTCCTCTGTATAGATGTGTGGGTGCAGGGAGTCCTCTGTATAGATGTGTGGGGTTAGGTGCAGGGAGTCCTCTGTATAGATGTGTGGGGTTAGGTGCAGGGAGTCCTCTGTATAGATGTGTGGGTGCAGGGAGTCCTCTGTATAGATGTGTGGGGTTAGGTGCAGGGAGTCCTCTGTATACATGTGTGAGGTTAGGTGCAGGGAGTCCTCTGTATAGATGTGTGAGGTTAGGTGCACTGAGTCCTCTGTATAGATGTGTGGGGTTATGTGCGGGGAGTCCTCTGTATAGATGTGTGAGGTTAGGTGCAGGGAGTCCTCTGTATAGATGTGTGGGGTTAGGTGCAGGGAGTCCTCTGTATAGATGTGTGGGGTTAGGTGCAGGGAGTCCTCTGTATAGATGTGTGGGGTTATGTGCGGGGAGTCCTCTGTATAGATGTGTGGGGTTAGGTGCAGGGAGTCCTCTGTATAGATGTGTGAGGTTAGGTGCAGGGAGTCCTCTGTATAGATGTGTGGGGTTAGGTGCAGGGAGTCCTCTGTATAGATGTGTGGGGTTAGGTGCAGGGAGTCCTCTGTATAGATGTGTGGGGTTAGGTGCAGGGAGTCCTCTGTATAGATGTGTGGGGTTATGTGCGGGGAGTCCTCTGTATAGATGTGTGGGGTTAGGTGCAGGGAGTCCTCTGTATAGATGTGTGAGGTTAGGTGCAGGGAGTCCTCTGTATAGATGTGTGGGGTTAGGTGCAGTGAGTCCTCTGTATAGATGTGTGGGGTTAGGTGCAGGGAGTCCTCTGTATAGATGTGTGGGTGCAGGGAGTCCTCTGTATAGATGTGTGGGGTTAGGTGCAGGGAGTCCTCTGTATACATGTGTGGGGTTAGGTGCAGGGAGTCCTCTGTATACATGTGTGGGGTTAGGTGCAGGGAGTCCTCTGTATAGATGTGTGGGGTTAGGTGCGGGGAGTCCTCTGTATAGATGTGTGGGGTTAGGTGCAGGGAGTCCTCTGTATAGATGTGTGGGGTTAGGTGCAGGGAGTCCTCTGTATACATGTGTGGGGTTAGGTGCAGGGAGTCCTCTGTATAGATGTGTGGGTGCAGGGAGTCCTCTGTATAGATGTGTGGGGTTAGGTGCAGGGAGTCCTCTGTATACATGTGTGAGGTTAGGTGCAGGGAGTCCTCTGTATAGATGTGTGAGGTTATGTGCAGGGAGTCCTCTGTATAGATGTGTGGGTGCAGGGAGTCCTCTGTATAGATGTGTGAGGTTAGGTGCAGGGAGTCCTCTGTATAGATGTGTGGGGTTAGGTGCAGGGAGTCCTCTGTATAGATGTGTGGGTGCAGGGAGTCCTCTGTATAGATGTGTGGGGTTAGGTGCAGGGAGTCCTCTGTATAGATGTGTGGGGTTAGGTGCAGGGAGTCCTCTGTATAGATGTGTGGGTGCAGGGAGTCCTCTGTATAGATGTGTGGGGTTAGGTGCAGGGAGTCCTCTGTATACATGTGTGAGGTTAGGTGCAGGGAGTCCTCTGTATAGATGTGTGGGTGCAGGGAGTCCTCTGTATAGATGTGTGAGGTTAGGTGCAGGGAGTCCTCTGTATAGATGTGTGGGGTTAGGTGCAGGGAGTCCTCTGTATAGATGTGTGGGTGCAGGGAGTCCTCTGTATAGATGTGTGGGGTTAGGTGCAGGGAGTCCTCTGTATAGATGTGTGGGGTTAGGTGCAGGGAGTCCTCTGTATAGATGTGTGGGTGCAGGGAGTCCTCTGTATAGATGTGTGGGGTTAGGTGCAGGGAGTCCTCTGTATACATGTGTGGGGTTAGGTGCAGGGAGTCCTCTGTATAGATGTGTGGGGTTAGGTGCAGGGAGTCCTCTGTATAGATGTGTGGGGTTAGGTGCGGGGAGTCCTCTGTATAGATGTGTGGGGTTAGGTGCAGGGAGTCCTCTGTATAGATGTGTGAGGTTAGGTGCAGGGAGTCCTCTGTATAGATGTGTGAGGTTATGTGCAGGGAGTCCTCTGTATAGATGTGTGGGTGCAGGGAGTCCTCTGTATAGATGTGTGAGGTTAGGTGCAGGGAGTCCTCTGTATAGATGTGTGAGGTTAGGTGCAGGGAGTCCTCTGTATAGATGTGTGGGGTTAGGTGCAGGGAGTCCTCTGTATAGATGTGTGGGTGCAGGGAGTCCTCTGTATAGATGTGTGGGGTTAGGTGCAGTGAGTCCTCTGTATAGATGTGTGGGGTTAGGTGCAGGGAGTCCTCTGTATAGATGTGTGGGTGCAGGGAGTCCTCTGTATAGATGTGTGGGGTTAGGTGCAGGGAGTCCTCTGTATACATGTGTGGGGTTAGGTGCAGGGAGTCCTCTGTATAGATGTGTGGGGTTAGGTGCAGGGAGTCCTCTGTATACATGTGTGGGGTTAGGTGCAGGGAGTCCTCTGTATAGATGTGTGGGGTTAGGTGCGGGGAGTCCTCTGTATAGATGTGTGGGGTTAGGTGCAGGGAGTCCTCTGTATAGATGTGTGAGGTTAGGTGCAGGGAGTCCTCTGTATAGATGTGTGAGGTTATGTGCAGGGAGTCCTCTGTATAGATGTGTGGGTGCAGGGAGTCCTCTGTATAGATGTGTGAGGTTAGGTGCAGGGAGTCCTCTGTATAGATGTGTGGGGTTAGGTGCAGGGAGTCCTCTGTATAGATGTGTGGGTGCAGGGAGTCCTCTGTATAGATGTGTGGGGTTAGGTGCAGGGAGTCCTCTGTATAGATGTGTGGGGTTAGGTGCAGGGAGTCCTCTGTATAGATGTGTGGGGTTAGGTGCAGGGAGTCCTCTGTATAGATGTGTGGGGTTAGGTGCAGGGAGTCCTCTGTATAGATGTGTGGGGTTAGGTGCGGGGAGTCCTCTGTATAGATGTGTGGGGTTAGGTGCGGGGAGTCCTCTGTATAGATGTGTGGGGTTAGGTGCGGGGAGTCCTCTGTATAGATGTGTGGGGTTAGGTGCAGGGAGTCCTCTGTATAGATGTGTGGGTGCAGGGAGTCCTCTGTATAGATGTGTGAGGTTAGGTGCAGGGAGTCCTCTGTATAGATATGTGAGGTTAGGTGCAGGGAGTCCTCTGTATAGATGTGTGGGTGCAGGGAGTCCTCTGTATAGATGTGTGAGGTTAGGTGCGGGGAGTCCTCTGTATAGATGTGTGAGGATAGGTGCAGGGAGTCCTCTGTATAGATGTGTGGGGTTAGGTGCAGGGAGTCCTCTGTATAGATGTGTGAGGTTAGGTGCAGGGAGTCCTCTGTATAGATGTGTGGGGTTAGGTGCAGGGAGTCCTCTGTATAGATGTGTGAGGTTATGTGCGGGGAGTCCTCTGTATAGATGTGTGGGGTTAGGTGCAGGGAGTCCTCTGTATAGATGTGTGGGGTTAGGTGCAGGGAGTCCTCTGTATAGATGTGTGAGGTTAGGTGCAGGGAATCCTCTGTATAGATGTGTGGGGTTAGGTGCAGGGAGTCCTCTGTATAGATGTGTGAGGTTATGAGCGGGGAGTCCTCTGTATAGATGTGTGGGGTTAGGTGCAGGGAGTCCTCTGTATAGATGTGTGGGGTTAGGTGCACTGAGTCCTCTGTATAGATGTGTGGGGTTAGGTGCGGGGAGTCCTCTGTATAGATGTGTGGGGTTAGGTGCAGGGAGTCCTCTGTATACATGTGTGGGGTTAGGGGCAGGGAGTCCTCTGTATAGATGTGTGGGGTTAGGTGCAGGGAGTCCTCTGTATAGATGTGTGGGGTTAGGTGCGGGGAGTCCTCTGTATAGATGTGTGAGGTTAGGTGCAGGGAGTCCTCTGTATAGATGTGTGAGGTTAGGTGCAGGGAGTCCTCTGTATAGATGTGTGGGTGCAGGGAGTCCTCTGTATAGATGTGTGAGGTTAGGTGCAGGGAGTCCTCTGTATAGATGTGTGGGGTTAGGTGCAGGGAGTCCTCTGTATAGATGTGTGGGGTTAGGTGCAGGGAGTCCTCTGTATAGATGTGTGGGGTTAGGTGCAGGGAGTCCTCTGTATAGATGTGTGGGGTTAGGTGCAGGGAGTCCTCTGTATAGATGTATGAGGTTAGGTGCAGGGAGTCCTCTGTATAGATGTGTGGGGTTAGGTGCAGGGAGTCCTCTGTATAGATGTGTGAGGTTAGGTGCACTGAGTCCTCTGTATAGATGTGTGGGGTTAGGTGCAGGGAGTCCTCTGTATAGATGTGTGGGGTTAGGTGCAGGGAGTCCTCTGTATAGATGTGTGAGGTTAGGTGCACTGAGTCCTCTGTATAGATGTGTGAGGTTAGGTGCAGGGAGTCCTCTGTATAGATGTGTGGGGTTAGGTGCAGGGAGTCCTCTGTATAGATGTGTGAGGTTAGGTGCAGGGAGTCCTCTGTATAGATGTGTGAGGTTAGGTGCAGGGAGTCCTCTGTATAGATGTGTGGGGTTAGGTGCAGGGAGTCCTCTGTATAGATGTGTGAGGTTAGGTGCAGGGAGTCCTCTGTATAGATGTGTGGGGTTAGGTGCAGGGAGTCCTCTGTATAGATGTGTGGGGTTAGGTGCGGGGAGTCCTCTGTATAGATGTGTGGGGTTAGGTGCAGGGAGTCCTCTGTATAGATGTGTGAGGTTAGGTGCGGGGAGTCCTCTGTATAGATGTGTGGGGTTAGGTGCAGGGAGTCCTCTGTATAGATGTGTGAGGTTAGGTGCGGGGAGTCCTCTGTATAGATGTGTGGGGTTAGGTGCAGGGAGTCCTCTGTATAGATGTGTGAGGTTAGGTGCAGGGAGTCCTCTGTATAGATGTGTGGGGTTAGGTGCAGGGAGTCCTCTGTATAGATGTGTGGGGTTAGGTGCAGGGAGTCCTCTGTATAGATGTGTGGGGTTAGGTGCAGGGAGTCCTCTGTATAGATGTGTGGGGTTAGGTGCAGGGAGTCCTCTGTATAGATGTGTGGGGTTAGGTGCAGGGAGTCCTCTGTATAGATGTGTGGGGTTAGGTGCAGGGAGTCCTCTGTATAGATGTGTGGGGTTAGGTGCGGGGAGTCCTCTGTATAGATGTGTGAGGTTATGTGCGGGGAGTCCTCTGTATAGATGTGTGAGGTTAGGTGCAGGGAGTCCTCTGTATAGATGTGTGGGGTTAGGTGCAGGGAGTCCTCTGTATAGATGTGTGGGTGCAGGGAGTCCTCTGTATAGATGTGTGAGGTTAGGTGCAGGGAGTCCTCTGTATAGATGTGTGGGGTTAGGTGCAGGGAGTCCTCTGTATAGATGTGTGGGGTTAGGTGCAGGGAGTCCTCTGTATAGATGTGTGAGGTTATGTGCGGGGAGTCCTCTGTATAGATGTGTGGGGTTAGGTGCAGGGAGTCCTCTGTATAGATGTGTGGGGTTAGGTGCAGGGAGTCCTCTGTATACATGTGTGGGGTTTGTCAGCATGGACCACGTCATCAGGGAGATGCCACCATCTGTCCATATATGGAGTTTCTACGTCTCCCAGGGCTTACCCAGACAAGGTTCCATATTATTAATTTCAATAATTATTTTCCCAGCTTGGTCTAGTTGTTGCCTCCTGGGGGCGGTTTTGCTGAGGGTTGTAGTTGGGTGGTCTTGGCTGTATGATGGAGCGGACCCCCTGTTTCCTCTTAGGGCTGTAGTTGGGTGGTCTTGGCTGTAAGCTGTATGATGGAGCGGACCCCCTGGCTCCTCTTAGGGCTGTAGTTGGGTGGTCTTGGCTGTATGATGGAGCGGACCCCCTGGCTCCTCTTAGGACTGTAGTTGGGTGGTCTTGGCTGTATGATGGAGCGGACCCCCTGGCTCCTCTTAGGGCTGTAGTTGGGTGGTCTTGGCTGTATGATGGAGCAGACCCCCTGTTTCCTCTTAGGGCTGTAGTTGGGTGGTCTTGGCTGTATGATGGAGCGGACCCCCTGGCTCCTCTTAGGGCTGTAGTTGGGTGGTCTTGGCTGTATGATGGAGCGGACCCCCTGGCTCCTCTTAGGACTGTAGTTGGGTGGTCTTGGCTGTATGATGGAGCGGACCCCCTGGCTCCTCTTAGGGCTGTAGTTGGGTGGTCTTGGCTGTATGATGGAGCAGACCCCCTGTTTCCTCTTAGGGCTGTAGTTGGGTGGTCTTGGCTGTAAGCTGTATGATGGAGCGGACCCCCTGGCTCCTCTTAGGGCTGTAGTTGGGTGGTCTTGGCTGTATGATGGAGCGGACCCCCTGGCTCCTCTTAGGGTTGTAGTTGGGTGGTCTTGGCTGTATGATGGAGCGGACCCCCTGGCTCCTCTTAGGGCTGTAGTTGGGTGGTCTTGGCTGTAAGCTGTATGATGGAGCGGACCCCCTGGCTCCTCTTAGGACTGTAGTTGGGTGGTCTTGGCTGTATGATGGAGCGGACCCCCTGGCTCCTCTTAGGGCTGTAGTTGGGTGGTCTTGGCTGTATGATGGAGCGGACCCCCTGGCTCCTCTTAGGGTTGTAGTTGGGTGGTCTTGGCTGTAAGCTGTATGATGGAGCGGACCCCCTAGTTCCTCTTAGCGCTGTAGTTAGGTGGTCTTGGCTGTATGATGGATAGGACCCCCTGGCTCCTCTTAGGGCTGTAGTTGGGTGGTCTTGGCTGTATGATGGAGTGGACCCCCTGGCTCCTCTTAGGGCTGTAGTTGGGTGGTCTTGGCTGTATGATGGAGCGGACCCCCTGGCTCCTCTTAGGGCTGTAGTTAGGTGGTCTTGGCTGTATGATGGAGCGGACCCCCTGGCTCCTCTTAGGGTTGTAGTTGGGTGGTCTTGGCTGTATGATGGAGCGGACCCCCTGGTTCCTCTTAGGGCTGTAGTTGGGTGGTCTTGGCTGTATGATTGAGCGGACCCCCTGGCTCCTCTTAGGGCTGTAGTTGGGTGGTCTTGGCTGTATGATGGAGCGGACCCCCTGGCTCCTCTTAGGGTTGTAGTTGGGTGGTCTTGGCTGTATGATGGAGCGGACCCCCTGGCTCCTCTTAGGGCTGTAGTTGGGTGGTCTTGGCTGTATGATGGAGCGGACCCCCTGGTTCCTCTTAGGGTTGTAGTTTGGTGGTCTTGGCTGTATGATGGAGCGGACCCCCTGGCTCCTCTTAGGGCTGTAGTTGGGTGGTCTTGGCTGTAAGCTGTATGATGGAGCGGACCCCCTGGCTCCTCTCAGGGTTGTAGTTGGGTGGTCTTGGCTGTATGATGGAGCAGGACCCCTTGGTTCCTCTTAGGGTTGTAGTTGGGTGGTCTTGGCTGTATGATGGAGCGGACCCCCTGGCTCCTCTTAGGGCTGTAGTTGGGTGGTCTTGGCTGTATGATGGAGCGGACCCCCTGGCTCCTCTTAGGGCTGTAGTTGGGTGGTCTTGGCTGTATGATGGAGCGGACCCCCTGGCTCCTCTTAGGGCTGTAGTTGGGTGGTCTTGGCTGTATGATGGAGCGGACCCCCTGGTTCCTCTTAGGGCTGTAGTTGGGTGGTCTTGGCTGTATGATGGAGCCGACCCCCTGGCTCCTCTTAGGGCTGTAGTTGGGTGTTCTGGGCTGTAAGCTGTATGATGGAGTGGACCCCCTGTTTCCTCTTAGGGCTGTAGTTGGGTGGTCTTGGCTGTATGATGGAGCGTACCCCCTGGCTCCTCTTAGGGCTGTAGTTGGAGCGGACCCCCTGGCTCCTCTTAGGGCTGTAGTTGGGTGGTCTTGGCTGTATGATGGAGCGGACCCCCTGGCTCCTCTTAGGGCTGTATTTGGGTGGTCTTGGCTGTAAGCTGTATGGTTGAGCGGACCCCCTGTTTCCTCTTAGGGTTGTAGTTTGGTGGTCTTGGCTGTATGATGGAGCGGACCCCCTGTTTCCTCTTAGGGCTGTAGTTGGGTAGTCTTGGCTGTATGATGGAGCGGACCCCCTAGATCCTCTTAGCGCTGTAGTTGGGTGGTCTTGGCTGTAAGCTGTATGATGGAGCGGACCCCCTGTTTCCTCTTAGGGTTGTAGTTTGGTGGTCTTGGCTGTATGATGGAGCGGACCCCCTGTTTCCTCTTAGGGCTGTAGTTGGGTGGTCTTGGCTGTAAGCTGTATGATGGAGCGGACCCCCTGGCTCCTCTTAGGGCTGTAGTTGGGTGGTCTTGGCTGTATGATGGAGCGGACCCCCTGGCTCCTCTTAGGGCTGTAGTTGGGTGGTCTTGGCTATATGATGGAGCGGACCCCCTGGCTCCTCTTAGGGCTGTAGTTGGGTGGTCTTGGCTGTAAGCTGTATGATGGAGCGGACCCCCTGTTTCCTCTTAGGGTTGTAGTTTGGTGGTCTTGGCTGTATGATGGAGCGGACCCCCTGTTTCCTCTTAGGGCTGTAGTTGGGTGGTCTTGGCTGTATGATGGAGCGGACCCCCTGGCTCCTCTTAGGGCTGTAGTTGGGTGGTCTTGGCTATATGATGGAGCGGACCCCCTGGTTCCTCTTAGGGCTGTAGTTGGGTGCTCTTGGCTGTAAGCTGTATGATGGAGCGGACCCCCTGGCTCCTCTTAGGGATTTAGTTTGGTGGTCTTAGCTGTAAGCTGTATGATGGAGCGGACCCCCTGTTTCCTCTTAGGGCTATAGTTTGGTGGTCTTGGCTGTATGATGGAGCGGACCCCCTGGCTCCTCTTAGGGCTGTAGTTGGGTGGTCTTGGCTGTAAGCTGTATGATGGAGCGGACCCCCTGGCTCCTCTTAGGGCTGTAGTTGGGTGGTCTTGGCTGTATGATGGAGCGGACCCCCTGGTTCCTCTTAGGGCTGTAGTTGGGTGGTCTTGGCTGTATGATGGAGCGGACCCCCTGGTTCCTCTTACGGTTGTAGTTGGGTGGTCTTGGCTGTAAGCTGTATGATGGAGCGGACCCCCTGGTTCCTCTTAGGGCTGTAGTTGGGTGGTCTTGGCTGTATGATGGAGCGGACCCCCTGGCTCCTCTTAGGGCTGTAGTTGGGTGGTCTTGGCTGTAAGCTGTATGATGGAGCGGACCCCCTGGCTCCTCTTAGGGCTGTATTTGGGTGGTCTTGGCTGTATGATGGAGCGGACCCCCTGGTTCCTCTTAGGGCTGTAGTTGGGTGGTCTTGGCTGTATGATGGAGCGGACCCCCTGGTTCCTCTTACGGTTGTAGTTGGGTGGTCTTGGCTGTAAGCTGTATGATGGAGCGGACCCCCTGGTTCCTCTTAGGGCTGTAGTTAGGTGGTCTTGGTTGTATGATGGAGCGGACCCCCTGGTTCCTCTTACGGTTGTAGTTGGGTGGTCTTGGCTGTAAGCTGTATGATGGAGCGGACCCCCTGGTTCCTCTTAGGGCTGTAGTTGGGTGGTCTTGGCTGTATGATGGAGCGGACCCCCTGGTTCCTCTTAGGGCTGTAGTTGGGTGGTCTTGGCTGTATGATGGAGCGGACCCCCTGGCTCCTCTTAGGGCTGTAGTTGGGTGGTCTTGGCTGTAATCTGTATGATGGAGCGGACCCCCTGGCTTCTCTTAGGGCTGTAGTTGGGTGGTCTTGGCTGTAATCTGTATGATGGAGCGGACCCCCTGTTTCCTCTTAGGGCTGTAGTTGGGTGGTCTTGGCTGTATGATGGAGCGGACCCCCTGGCTCCTCTTAGGGCTGTAGTTGGGTGGTCTTGGCTGTAAGCTGTATGATGGAGCGGACCCCCTGGCTCCTCTTAGGGCTGTAGTTGGGTGGTCTTGGCTGTATGATGGAGCCGACCCCCTGGCTCCTCTTAGGGCTGTAGTTGGGTGTTCTGGGCTGTAAGCTGTATGATGGAGCGGACCCCCTGGCTCCTCTTAGGGCTGTAGTTGGAGCGGACCCCCTGGCTCCTCTTAGGGCTGTAGTTGGGTGGTCTTGGCTGTATGATGGAGCGGACACCCTGTTTCCTCTTAGGGCTGTAGTTGGGTGGTCTTGGCTGTAAGCTGTATGATGGAGCGGACCCCCTGTTTCCTCTTAGGGTTGTAGTTGGGTGGTCTTGGCTGTATGATGGAGCGGACCCCCTGTTTCCTGTTAGGGCTGTAGTTGGGTAGTCTTGGCTGTATGATGGAGCGGACCCCCTAGTTCCTCTTAGCGCTGTAGTTGGGTGGTCTTGGCTGTAAGCTGTATGATGGAGCGGACCCCCTGTTTCCTCTTAGGGTTGTAGTTTGGTGGTCTTGGCTGTATGATGGAGCGGACCCCCTGTTTCCTCTTAGGGCTGTAGTTGGGTGGTCTTGGCTGTATGATGGAGCGGACCCCCTGGCTCCTCTTAGGGCTGTAGTTGGGTGGTCTTGGCTATATGATGGAGCGGACCCCCTGGTTCCTCTTAGGGCTGTAGTTGGGTGCTCTTGGCTGTAAGCTGTATGATGGAGCGGACCCCCTGGCTCCTCTTAGGGATTTAGTTTGGTGGTCTTAGCTGTAAGCTG
Source organism: Engystomops pustulosus (assembly GCF_040894005.1). Classification (NCBI taxonomy): domain Eukaryota; kingdom Metazoa; phylum Chordata; class Amphibia; order Anura; family Leptodactylidae; genus Engystomops; species Engystomops pustulosus. The sequence continues at coordinate 290,168 of NW_027284981.1, forward strand.
TATGATGGAGCGGACCCCCTGTTTCCTCTTAGGGCTGTAGTTGGGTGGTCTTGGCTGTATGATGGAGCGGACCCCCTGGCTCCTCTTAGGGCTGTAGTTGGGTGGTCTTGGCTGAATGATGGAGCGGACCCCCTGGCTCCCCTTAGGGCTGTAGTTGGGTGGTCTTGGCTGTAAGCTGTATGATGGAGCGGACCCCCTGGCTCCTCTTAGGGCTGTAGTTGGGTGGTCTTGGCTGTATGATGGAGCGGACCCCCTGTTTCCTCTTAGGGCTGTATTTGGGTGGTCTTGGCTGTATGATGGAGCGGACCCCCTGGCTCCTCTTAGGGCTGTAGTTGGGTGGTCTTGGCTGTATGATGGAGCGGACCCCCTGGTTCCTCTTAGGGCTGTAGTTGGGTGGTCTTGGCTGTATGATGGAGCGGACCCCCTGGTTCCTCTTACGGTTGTAGTTGGGTGGTCTTGGCTGTAAGCTGTATGATGGAGCGGACCCCCTGGTTCCTCTTAGGGCTGTAGTTGGGTGGTCTTGGCTGTATGATGGAGCGGACCCCCTGGCTCCTCTTAGGGCTGTAGTTGGGTGGTCTTGGCTGTAATCTGTATGATGGAGCGGACCCCCTGGCTCCTCTTAGGGCTGTAGTTGGGTGGTCTTGGCTGTAAGCTGTATGATGGAGCGGACCCCCTGGCTCCTCTTAGGGCTGTAGTTGGGTGGTCTTGGCTGTATGATGGAGCGGACCCCCTGTTTCCTCTTAGGGTTGTAGTTTGGTGGTCTTGGCTGTATGATGGAGCGGACCCCCTGTTTCCTCTTAGGGCTGTAGTTGGGTGGTCTTGGCTGTATGATGGAGCGGACCCCCTGTTTCCTCTTAGGGTTGTAGTTTGGTGGTCTTGGCTGTATGATGGAGCGGACCCCCTGGCTCCTCTTAGGGCTGTAGTTGGGTGGTCTTGGCTGTAAGCTGTATGATGCAGCGGACCCCCTGGTTCCTCTTAGGGCTGTAGTTGGGTGGTCTTGGCTGTAAGCTGTATGATGGAGCGGACCCCCTGGCTCCTCTTAGGGTTGTAGTTGGGTGGTCTTGGCTGTATGATGGAGCGGACCCCCTGTTTCCTCTTAGGGCTGTTGTTTGGTGGTCTTGGCTGTATGATGGAGCGGACACCCTAGCTCCTCTTAGGGCTGTAGTTGGGTGGTCTTGGCTGTATGATGGAGCGGACCCCCTGGTTCCTCTTAGGGCTGTAGTTGGGTGCTCTTGGCTGTAAGCTGTATGATGGAGCGGACCCCCTGGCTCCTCTTAGGGCTGTAGTTGGGTGGTCTTGGCTGTATGATGGAGCGGACCCCCTGGCTCCTCTTAGGGCTGTAGTTTGGTGGTCTTAGCTGTAAGCTGTATGATGGAGCGGACCCCCTGTTTCCTCTTAGGGCTGTAGTTGGGTGGTCTTGGCTGTATGATGGAGCGGACCCCCTGGCTCCTCTTAGGGCTGTAATTGGGTGGTCTTGGCTGTATGATGGAGCGGACCCCTTGGTTCCTCTTAGGGCTGTAGTTTGGTGGTCTTGGCTGTATGATGGACCGGACCCCCTTGTTCCTCTTAGGGTTGTAGTTGGGTGGTCTTGGCTGTATGATGGAGCGGACCCCCTGGCTCCTCTTAGGGCTGTAGTTGGGTGGTCTTGGCTGTATGATGGAGCGGACCCCCTGGCTCCTCTTAGGGCTGTAGTTGGGTGGTCTTGGCTGTAAGCTGTATGATGGAGCGGACCCCCTGTTTCCTCTTAGGGCTGTAGTTTGGTGGTCTTGGCTGTATGATGGACCGGACCCCCTGGTTCCTCTTAGGGTTGTAGTTTGGTGGTCTTGGCTGTAAGCTGTATGATGGAGCGGACCCCCTGTTTCCTCTTAGGGCTGTAGTTGGGTGGTCTTGGCTGTAAGCTGTATGATGGAGTGGACCCCCTGTTTCCTCTTAGGGCTGTAGTTGGGTGGTCTTGGCTGTATGATGGAGCGGACCCCCTGTTTCCTCTTAGGGTTGTAGTTTGGTGGTCTTGGCTGTAAGCTGTATGATGGAGCGGCCCCCCTGGTTCCTCTTAGGGCTGTAGTTGGGTGGTCTTGGCTGTATGATGGAGCGGACCCCCTGGCTCCTCTTAGGGTTGTAGTTGGGTGGTCTTGGCTGTATGATGGAGCGGACCCCCTGTTTCCTCTTAGGGCTGTAGTTTGGTGGTCTTGGCTGTATGATGGAGCGGACCCCCTAGCTCCTCTTAGGGCTGTAGTTGGGTGGTCTTGGCTGTATGATGGAGCGGACCCCCTGGCTCCTCTTAGGGCTGTAGTTGGGTGGTCTTGGCTGTATGATGGAGCCGACCCCCTGGCTCCTCTTAGGGCTGTAGTTGGGTGGTCTTGGCTGTATGATGGAGCCGACCCCCTGGCTCCTCTTAGGGTTGTAGTTGGGTGGTCTTGGCTGTATGATGGATCGGACCCCCTGGCTCCTCTTAGAGCTGTAGTTGAGTGGTCTTGGCTGTATGATGGAGCGGACCCCCTGGCTCCTCTTAGGGCTGTAGTTGGGTGGTCTTGGCTGTATGATGGAGCGGACCCCCTGGCTCCTCTTAGGGCTGTAGTTAGGTGGTCTTGGCTGTATGATGGAGCGGACCCCCTGGCTCCTCTTAGGACTGTAGTTGGGTGGTCTTGGCTGTATGATGGAGCGGACCCCCTGGCTCCTCTTAGGGTTGTAGTTGGGTGGTCTTGGCTGTATGATGGAGCGGACCCCCTGGTTCCTCTTAGGGCTGTAGTTGGGTGGTCTTGGCTGTATGATGGAGCGGACCCCCTGGCTCCTCTTAGGGTTGTAGTTGGGTGGTCTTGGCTGTATGATGGAGCGGACCCCCTGTTTCCTCTTAGGGCTGTAGTTTGGTGGTCTTGGCTGTATGATGGAGCGGACCCCCTGGCTCCTCTTAGGGCTGTAGTTGGGTGGTCTTGGCTGTATGATGGAGCGGACCCCCTGGCTCCTCTTAGGGTTGTAGTTGGGTGGTCTTGGCTGTATGATGGAGCGGAACCCCTGGCTCCTCTTAGGGCTGTAGTTGGGTGGTCTTGGCTGTATGATGGAGCGGACCCCCTGTTTCCTCTTAGGGTTGTAGTTTGGTGGTCTTGGCTGTATGATGGAGCGGACCCCCTGGCTCCTCTTAGGGCTGTAGTTGGGTGGTCTTGGCTGTAAACCGTATGATGGAGCGGACCCCCTGGCTCCTCTTAGGGTTGTAGTTGGGTGGTCTTGGCTGTATGATGGAGCGGACCCCTTGGTTCCTCTTAGGGTTGTAGTTGGGTGGTCTTGGCTGTATGATGGAGCGGACCCCCTGGCTCCTCTTAGGGCTGTAGTTGGGTGGTCTTGGCTGTATGATGGAGCGGACCCCCTGGCTCCTCTTAGGGCTGTAGTTGGGTGGTCTTGGCTGTATGATGGAGCGGACCCCCTGGCTCCTCTTAGGGCTGTAGTTGGGTGGTCTTGGCTGTATGATGGAGCGGACCCCCTGGTTCCTCTTAGGGCTGTAGTTGGGTGGTCTTGGCTGTATGATGGAGCCGACCCCCTGGCTCCTTTTAGGGCTGTAGTTGGGTGTTCTGGGCTGTAAGCTGTATGATGGAGCGGACCCCCTGTTTCCTCTTAGGGCTGTAGTTGGGTGGTCTTGGCTGTATGATGGAGCGGACCCCCTGGCTCCTCTTAGGGCTGTAGTTGGAGCGGACCCCCTGGCTCCTCTTAGGGCTGTAGTTGGGTGGTCTTGGCTGTATGATGGAGCGGACCCCCTGGCTCCTCTTAGGGCTGTAGTTGGGTGGTCTTGGCTGTAAGCTGTATGATGGAGCGGACCCCCTGTTTCCTCTTAGGGTTGTAGTTTGGTGGTCTTGGCTGTATGATGGAGCGGACCCCCTGTTTCCTCTTAGGGCTGTAGTTGGGTGGTCTTGGCTGTAAGCTGTATGATGGAGCGGACCCCCTGGCTCCTCTTAGGGCTGTAGTTGGGTGGTCTTGGCTGTATGATGGAGCGGACCCCCTGGCTCCTCTTAGGGCTGTAGTTGGGTGGTCTTGGCTATATGATGGATCGGACCCCCTGGTTCCTCTTAGGGCTGTAGTTGGGTGCTCTTGGCTGTAAGCTGTATGATGGAGCGGACCCCCTGGCTCCTCTTAGGGATTTAGTTTGGTGGTCTTAGCTGTATGATGGAGCGGACCCCCTGTTTCCTCTTAGGGCTATAGTTTGGTGGTCTTTGCTGTATGATGGAGCGGACCCCCTGGCTCCTCTTAGGGCTGTAGTTGGGTGGTCTTAGCTGTATGATGGAGCGGACCCCCTGGCTCCTCTTAGGGCTGTAGTTGGGTGGTCTTGGCTGTAAGCTGTATGATGGAGCGGACCCCCTGTTTCCTCTTAGGGCTGTAGTTTGGTGGTCTTGGCTGTATGATGGAGCGGACCCCCTGGCTCCTCTTAGGGCTGTAGTTGGGTGGTCGTAGCTGTATGATGGAGCGGACCCCCTGGCTCCTCTTAGGGCTGTAGTTGGGTGGTCTTGGCTGTAAGCTGTATGATGGAGTGGACCCCCTGTTTCCTCTTAGGGCTGTAGTTGGGTGGTCTTGGCTGTATGATGGAGCGGACCCCCTGGCTCCTCTTAGGGCTGTAGTTGGGTGGTCTTGGCTGTATGATGGAGCGGACCCCCTGGCTCCTCTTAGGGCTGTAGTTGGGTGGTCTTGGCTGTAAGCTGTATGATGGAGCGGACCCCCTGGCTCCTCTTAGGGCTGTAGTTGGGTGGTCTTGGCTGTATGATGGAGCGGACCCCCTGTTTCCTCTTAGGGCTGTATTTGGGTGGTCTTGGCTGTATGATGGAGCGGACCCCCTGGCTCCTCTTAGGGCTGTAGTTGGGTGGTCTTGGCTGTATGATGGAACGGACCCCCTGTTTCCTCTTAGGGCTGTATTTGGGTGGTCTTGGCTGTATGATGGAGCGGACCCCCTGGCTCCTCTTAGGGCTGTAGTTGGGTGGTCTTGGCTGTATGATGGAGCGGACCCCCTGGTTCCTCTTAGGGCTGTAGTTGGGTGTTCTTGGCTGTATGATGGAGCGGACCCCCTGGCTCCTCTTAGGGCTGTAGTTGGGTGGTCTTGGCTGTAAGCTGTATGATGGAGCGGACCCCCTGGTTCCTCTTAGGGCTGTAGTTGGGTGGTCTTGGCTGTATGATGGAGCGGACCCCCTGGCTCCTCTTAGGGCTGTAGTTGGGTGGTCTTGGCTGTAATCTGTATGATGGAGCGGACCCCCTGGCTCCTCTTAGGGCTGTAGTTGGGTGGTCTTGGCTGTATGATGGAGCGGACCCCCTGGCTCCTCTTAGGGCTGTAGTTGGGTGGTCTTGGCTGTATGATGGAGCCGACCCCCTGGCTCCTCTTAGGGCTGTAGTTGGGTGTTCTGGGCTGTAAGCTGTATGATGGAGCGGACCCCCTGTTTCCTCTTAGGGCTGTAGTTGGGTGGTCTTGGCTGTATGATGGAGCGGACCCCCTGGCTCCTCTTAGGGCTGTAGTTGGAGCGGACCCCCTGGCTCCTCTTAGGGCTGTAGTTGGGTGGTCTTGGCTGTATTATGGAGCGGACCCCTCTGGCTCCTCTTAGGGCTGTAGTTGGGTGGTCTTGGCTGTAAGCTGTATGATGGAGCGGACCTCCTGTTTCCTCTTAGGGCTGTAGTTGGGTGGTCTTGGCTGTATGATGGAGCGGACACCCTGTTTCTTCTTAGGGCTGTAGTTGGGTGGTCTTGGCTGTAAGCTGTATGATGGAGCGGACCCCCTGTTTCCTCTTAGGGTTGTAGTTTGGTGGTCTTGGCTGTATGATGGAGCGGACCCCCTGGCTCCTCTTAGGGCTGTAGTTGGGTGGTCTTGGCTGTAAGCTGTATGATGCAGCGGACACCCTGTTTCCTCTTAGGGCTGTAGTTGGGTGGTCTTGGCTGTAAGCTGTATGATGGAGCGGACCCCCTGGCTCCTCTTAGGGTTGTAGTTGGGTGGTCTTCGCTGTATGATGGAGCGGAGCCCCTGTTTCCTCTTAGGGCTGTTGTTTGGTGGTCTTGGCTGTATGATGGAGCGGACCCCCTAGCTCCTCTTAGGGCTGTAGTTGGGTGGTCTTGGCTGTATGATGGAGCGGACCCCCTGGTTCCTCTTAGGGCTGTAGTTGGGTGCTTTTGGCTGTAAGCTGTATGATGGAGCGGACCCCCTGGCTCCTCTTAGGGCTGTAGTTGGGTGGTCTTGGCTGTATGATGGAGCGGACCCCCTGGCTCCTCTTAGGGCTGTAGTTTGGTGGTCTTAGCTGTAAGCTGTATGATGGAGCGGACCCCCTGTTTCCTCTTAGGGCTGTAGTTTGGTGGTCTTGGCTGTATGATGGAGCGGACCCCCTGGCTCCTCTTAGGGCTGTAGTTGGGTGGTCTTGGCTGTATGATGGAGCGGACCCCCTGGCTCCTCTTAGGGCTGTAGTTGGGTGGTCTTGGCTGTAAGCTGTATGATGGAGCGGACCCCCTGGCTCCTCTTAGGGTTGTAGTTGGGTGATCTTGGCTGTATGATGGAGCGGACCCCCTGGTTCCTCTTAGGGCTGTAGTTGGGTGGTCTTGGCTGTATGATGGAGCGGACCCCCTGGCTCCTCTTAGGGCTGTAGTTGGGTGGTCTTGGCTGTATGATGGAGCGGACCCCCTGGTTCCTCTTAGGGCTGTAGTTGGGTGTTCTTGGCTGTATGATGGAGCGGACCCCCTGGCTCCTCTTAGGGCTGTAGTTGGGTGGTCTTGGCTGTAAGCTGTATGATGGAGCGGACCCCCTGGTTCCTCTTAGGGCTGTAGTTGGGTGGTCTTGGCTGTATGATGGAGCGGACCCCCTGGCTCCTCTTAGGGCTGTAGTTGGGTGGTCTTGGCTGTAATCTGTATGATGGAGCGGACCCCCTGGCTCCTCTTAGGGCTGTAGTTGGGTGGTCTTGGCTGTATGATGGAGCGGACCCCCTGGCTCCTCTTAGGGCTGTAGTTGGGTGGTCTTGGCTGTATGATGGAGCCGACCCCCTGGCTCCTCTTAGGGCTGTAGTTGGGTGTTCTGGGCTGTAAGCTGTATGATGGAGCGGACCCCCTGTTTCCTCTTAGGGCTGTAGTTGGGTGGTCTTGGCTGTATGATGGAGCGGACCCCCTGGCTCCTCTTAGGGCTGTAGTTGGAGCGGACCCCCTGGCTCCTCTTAGGGCTGTAGTTGGGTGGTCTTGGCTGTATTATGGAGCGGACCCCTCTGGCTCCTCTTAGGGCTGTAGTTGGGTGGTCTTGGCTGTAAGCTGTATGATGGAGCGGACCTCCTGTTTCCTCTTAGGGCTGTAGTTGGGTGGTCTTGGCTCTATGATGGAGCGGACACCCTGTTTCTTCTTAGGGCTGTAGTTGGGTGGTCTTGGCTGTAAGCTGTATGATGGAGCGGACCCCCTGTTTCCTCTTAGGGTTGTAGTTTGGTGGTCTTGGCTGTATGATGGAGCGGACCCCCTGGCTCCTCTTAGGGCTGTAGTTGGGTGGTCTTGGCTGTAAGCTGTATGATGCAGCGGACACCCTGTTTCCTCTTAGGGCTGTAGTTGGGTGGTCTTGGCTGTAAGCTGTATGATGGAGCGGACCCCCTGGCTCCTCTTAGGGTTGTAGTTGGGTGGTCTTCGCTGTATGATGGAGCGGAGCCCCTGTTTCCTCTTAGGGCTGTTGTTTGGTGGTCTTGGCTGTATGATGGAGCGGACCCCCTAGCTCCTCTTAGGGCTGTAGTTGGGTGGTCTTGGCTGTATGATGGAGCGGACCCCCTGGTTCCTCTTAGGGCTGTAGTTGGGTGCTTTTGGCTGTAAGCTGTATGATGGAGCGGACCCCCTGGCTCCTCTTAGGGCTGTAGTTGGGTGGTCTTGGCTGTATGATGGAGCGGACCCCCTGGCTCCTCTTAGGGCTGTAGTTTGGTGGTCTTAGCTGTAAGCTGTATGATGGAGCGGACCCCCTGTTTCCTCTTAGGGCTGTAGTTTGGTGGTCTTGGCTGTATGATGGAGCGGACCCCCTGGCTCCTCTTAGGGCTGTAGTTGGGTGGTCTTGGCTGTATGATGGAGCGGACCCCCTGGCTCCTCTTAGGGCTGTAGTTGGGTGGTCTTGGCTGTAAGCTGTATGATGGAGCGGACCCCCTGGCTCCTCTTAGGGTTGTAGTTGGGTGATCTTGGCTGTATGATGGAGCGGACCCCCTGGTTCCTCTTAGGGCTGTAGTTGGGTGGTCTTGGCTGTATGATGGAGCGGACCCCCTGGCTCCTCTTAGGGCTGTAGTTGGGTGGTCTTTGCTGTATGATGGAGCGGACCCCCTGGCTCCTCTTAGGGCTGTAGTTGGGTGGTTTTGGCTGCATGATGGATCGGACCCCCTGGCTCCTCTTAGGGCTGTAGTTGGGTGGTCTTGGCTGTATGATGGAGCGGACCCCCTGGCTCCTCTTAGGGCTGTAGTTGGGTGGTCTTGGCTGTAAGCTGTATGATGGAGCGGACCCCCTGGCTCCTCTTAGGGCTGTAGTTGGGTGGTCTTGGCTGTAAGATGGAGCGGACCCCCTGGCTCCTCTTAGGGCTGTAGTTGGGTGGTCTTGGCTGTATGATGGAGCGGACCCCCTGTTTCCTCTTAGGGCTGTAGTTGGGTGGTCTTGGCTGTATGATGGAGCGGACCCCCTGGCTCCTCTTAGGGTTGTAGTTGGGTGGTCTTGGCTGTATGATGGAGCGGACCCCCTGGCTCCTCTTAGGGCTGTAGTTGGGTGGTCTTGGCTGTATGATGGAGCGGACCCCCTGGCTCCTCTTAGGGCTGTAGTTGGGTGGTCTTGGCTGTATGATGGAGCGGACCCCCTGGCTCCTCTTAGGGCTGTAGTTGAGTGGTTTTGGCTGTATGATGGAGCGGACCCCCTGGCTCCTCTTAGGGCTGTAGTTGGGTGATCTTGGCTGTATGATGGAGCAGACCCCCTGGCTCCTCTTAGGGCTGTAGTTTGGTGGTCTTGGCTGTATGATGGAGCGGACCCCCTGGCTCCTCTTAGGGCTGTAGTTGGGTGGTCTTGGGTGTAAGCTGTATGATGGAGCGGACCCCCTGGCTCCTCTTAGGGTTGTAGTTGGGTGGTCTTGGCTGTATGATGGAGCGGACCCCCTGGCTCCTCTTAGGGTTGTAGTTGGGTGGTCTTGGCTGTATGATGGAGCGGACCCCCTGGCTCCTCTTAGGGCTGTAGTTGGGTGGTCTTGGCTGTATGATGGAGCGGACCCCCTGTTTCCTCTTAGGGCTGTAGTTGGGTGGTCTTGGCTGTATGATGGAGCGGACCCCCTGGTTCCTCTTAGGGCTGTAGTTGGGTGGTCTTGGCTGTATGATGGAGCGGACCCCCTGGCTCCTCTTAGGGCTGTAGTTGGGTGGTCTTGGCTGTATGATGGAGCGGACCCCCTGGCTCCTCTTAGGGCTGTAGTTGGGTGGTCTTGGCTGTAAGCTGTATGATGGAGCGGACCCCCTGGCTCCTCTTAGGGTTGTAGTTGGGTGGTCTTGGCTGTATGATGGAGCGGACCCCCTGGCTCCTCTTAGGGCTGTAGTTGGGTGGTCTTGGCTGTAAGCTCTATGATGGAGCGGACCCCCTGGCTCCTCTTAGGGCTGTAGTTGGGTGGTCTTGGCTGTATGATGGAGCAGACCCCCTGGCTCCTCTTAGGGCTGTAGTTTGGTGGTCTTGGCTGTATGATGGAGCGGACCCCCTGGCTCCTCTTAGGGCTGTAGTTGGGTGGTCTTGGCTGTAAGCTGTATGATGGAGCGGACCCCCTGGCTCCTCTTAGGGCTGTAGTTGGGTGGTCTTGGCTGTATGATGGAGCGGACCCCCTGGTTCCTCTTAGGGCTGTAGTTGGGTGGTCTTGGCTGTAT